>NW_015386492.1:191299-192488 GCF_001527695.2 Protobothrops mucrosquamatus | reverse complement strand
CTGTAATGTATTTAGACTTACAAAGATCAGAACAGTGCACCCTGTGACACTCTATGGAAGGGAAAGATGAATTCTCAAAAAGCAATATAGGAAAAGTATTGCAGCTTTTGAACCCTGGTGTTGGAGAATATCATGGACAGTCAAAAATGAACAAAAGGATCATCAAACAAATCAACCCAGAAGCAAAAATGACAGGGTCCAAATTATACTGCTTTGGACACATTATGCAAGATGTAGCTCTCTTGGAGAAGAATCTAATGCTGGGAGAGGTGGAAGGAAAAAGAAGAAACTGACTAGCAGCAAAATGGATAGATTCATATCTGCAATGGTTGCACCACTGGAAGAGCTGAAAGACGTCACTCTGGAGAAATTCTATGTAGTCACTTACAGCCAACATCAACTTGATGGCATGTAACCAATCAATTAGTCAATAAGATATTAAGTTTCTGGAAAACTGAAATTTACTACTGAAGACTGATATTGTACCCAATCTATTATGTTCTTCCTTCACCTAGACTTGGCTGCAGTAGAGTCTTAGATAGATTAGACCTATTCTCAGGCTATGCCACTTTCTGCTGCAAAAAGTTAATTGGGACATCTCCCTCTCTCCATCTGCATATTTACAAAAGCCTTGCATTTCCTTAGAAAATTAAATTCTTATGCCTCTGACTTCTAAGGCCAAACTTCAGCTACCGGGTAGAATGAGTGAAAAAAGCCATTTAAAGGTAGGCAAGGGACAATTTTCATTACTTGGCGCTTGGAATAAGCAAAAAGAAAGGAGAAAGAAAAGGCAGGTCACTGAATCAATGCCTAAAGCAATTATAGGGGATACCTTGCTCAATAGTAGTAACTGTGAGAGGGATCTCGGAGTCCTAGTGGATAATCATTTAAATATGAGCCAGCAGTGTGCTGCAGCTGCCAAAAAAGCTAACACAGTGCTAGGCTGCATTAACAGAGGGATAGAATCAAGATCACATGAAGTATTAATACCACTCTTCAATGCCTTGGTAAGGCCACACTTGGAATACTGCATCCAGTTTTGGTCACCACGATGTAAAAAAGATGTTGAGACTCTAGAAAGAGTACAGAGAAGAGCAACAAAGATGATTAGGGGACTGGAGGCTAAAACATATAAGGAACGGTTGCTGGAATTGGGTATGTCTAGTTTAACGAAGAGAAGGACGAGGGG
>NW_015386492.1:152457-191133 GCF_001527695.2 Protobothrops mucrosquamatus | reverse complement strand
CATCACCATCATCATCTTTGCTTCTCACAACTCAGTCTGTATGACACAAATGCATGTAATGCAGCAATCTCACTTAAGCAAAACCAGTTTGTCTTAATGTCTTTAGACAAGACCTCTCATAATATTGTTAGCTGACTTCGACTGAAGCTAAAACCAAGTTTCATATATCTCACTATGTGCTGGCACTTTATTGAGTTTTCTTTGTAATACTGTTGTTGCTCCTGAAATTGATATTTGTGACTTGGGAAGAATTAATTGTGGCTCCTAAAGAACTAATTCATTTTTTTTTAAAGTGGAAGAAAGTTGATGAATTTGAAGTTAGTTATTTATAGAGCCTTGGAATAATAAGCTTGAATATCCTGTACAGCAGTGAAGGTTGCTTTAAAAAAATGAAAGGAGTTTTTCTTGATCTTAAAATAAGTTTGATATTTTGTTTTGTGTATATTTGACAACTAAATTAAGGACTATCTGCAGTTGTCTTGATGTTAGAAACATAACATAGGACATTAACTCATAGGTTTGTTTTCTATCACTTTATTTGGGGCTGAAATCCAAACATTTGTCAACCTATTGCTGCTTGTCAAGGAGATAAAATAATATTCTCAGCTATGTGCCCTATTTGGAATGTATTACCATATTAAAAACTATAGTCTTCCTGCACAGTTTTCTACTTATTTTCCTGGTATATGTTTTTTTTTTGCCAACATTTGACTTAGAAGGGAAAAGATTTTGATGAATTGTTTTGTTTATCATATAAATCTTTATATGATAAACTTTATCATATAAATTTTCAAGCCTTTTGCCTTTTTAAAAGATCTTTAATTTGTATACATATTGTCATTATTTTTTAATAAGAATCTTCATTTATAATTTATACTGCTCTTGAGTTTCCTTTCCCCAATGGATGAAACGTAGACAATATGTATCTCCACCCCTCTCCAAGATATTTAACAGAAGAACCAAGTCTCTCCATATCCAGTTATGGATTTGCTGGAATGAGGAAGGAGGAGAATATTTTCTTCTTTTAGTGATATAAATCTATTAAATAAGAAATAGATTCTTTTCTATACTTATTCTATGGAATTGTCTTGGCAGAAACAAAAGTCAAGCCACTTCACATCCTGCTTATTCCCTAATATAAAATCTCTGAAAATATCACTTCACACTGTAATATTGAAAAAAGCATAATCTATGTAAATAGGAAAGGGGAGAAGGGGATTTTAAAACACTGTTTTGGGGTTTCAAGTGTTAAAGTACAGTTGGCACAACCTCTTAGCTTCACAAAAGTTGTCACTCGAAATGTTACCACCGAATTGCAAAGTTTAATGTAACAGAGGTAGCAATTATTAACTACATGAGAAATAATCCTATTGACATAATTCATGTATTTAATCATAGATATGTAATTACTATAATATAATCCAAACTTAATTATTTTTAAATTTCTTCTGTTCCCACTTACTCTTTTGTTCTGGAACTGTCAATTTTGGAATGTGGGATCCCTGACCCCCCCCACCCCTCCCCACAAAAGATGAGCATCCTGATGTTAAACAACAGATGGCACAGAAAAGAGCAATTAAAATAATGCATAATATTAATAAAGATTAAAATGATGAAGGAAGGCTAAACAGTCTGCAAATGGGAAGAACTCTCAAAAGCCTTTTTATTTCATCACATTTGTATAGCTGCCCATCTCATATAGTGACTCACACAGTAACAATTAATCCAGGTTCCTGCCCAGTGCAAGTAATCAAGACTTAAAACTTTCACCCTTTGGTAATTGGGATTTTTTTAAAAGGAAAAAAAAAAGATAATTTGTCTTGCAAAATTTGAATAACAGCAGTGAGAGAAAGCTTTCACATAATGCTAGCACACACCAAACAAAATTGGTAACAAATTCAGGATGCAGAAGAACAAACATATAGTACAGGTAGTCCTCAACTTACAACAGTTCATTCACTGACTGTTCAAAGTTACAACGGCACTGAAAAAAGTAACTTATGACCACTTTTCAGACAACTGTTGCAGCGTCCACACGATCATATGTTGGCAACTGACTCCTATTGATGACGGTCGCAATGTCCCGGGGTCACGGGATCCCCCTTTCCAACCTTTTTACGAACAAAGTCAATGGGGAAGCCAGATTCACTTAACAACCACATCACTAACTTAACAACTGCAGTGATTCACTTAACAGCTGTGGCAAGAAAGGTCGTTAAATGGGACAAAATTCACTTAAAGTGTTTCACTTAGCAACAGAAAGTTTGGGCTCAATTGTGGTCATAAGTCGAGGACAATCTGTACTACAGTTATTATTGAAAGAGGAATTTAAGGAGTTCATTGCCAACAAATATAGAAACAGGGTTTTTCAGAGGTAAGACAAACATTACAGAAGAGGGGAAGGGCTAGCAATAGGATTTAGCCATAATAACCAAAAGGAACTATTAATTGCATATTCAAAGGCTTTACATGTTTGAATGCCAGTTAAGAAATTGCTTATAAGAAGTTACCAGTAGGGGATCCATTGAGTTTATTAGTATAGTATCCATAAACACTGGCAACAGTGTTCAAGAAGAGCAAGTGTTTGCTTGGAGAACCAGGTGTTGATATAAAAGTTGAATTAAAAATCATCGTTGGCATTAACAGATTTGGATATATAAAGTGTAACGTCTCTGAATATTTTATCAGCCCACAGGTAGAAACAAAATTTAGCAATAAAATTGTGTCACTGAACTCCTGCCAGCATTTTGTTCCTGTTTGAAGTTCTTCCAAACTAGCTGCATTCTTCTGCAAACACCAAGCCAGGTTTTGTTTTTTTTTTGGTTTGTTTTTTTGCAGTGCACTGTCAATTCTGTCTCTTTCGTTTTGCAGGAGATTGACCTCCCTTCAACCGTTTCTCTTGAGCTACAACCGATATGTCTATTGCAATCCACACTCATATTCAATGGACATCAAATGGCTAACAGTTGAAAGCAACATCTCTGATGTTAGCCAGCGGGCTAGCCATGGCAAAGCTTTTATGGTAGAAAAGCTGTGGATGCAGCTGCCAGTAAATTGACTAAGAGAGTGCACTATTGATTAGGAACAAGTCTGAGTGTGGAGCCACCTAAGGGGATCCAACTCTTTCAGAAAGCTAGGAAATTCTACTCCTGGGGAAAGAAAAGAGCTTCCTGATGAGAATTATTCACAGAGCTACTGTGGTTTTCTACTGAAATCAGCAGCTGCATTTTTTATTTTTATTTTCAGCAGGTGTCCCCTCCAAATAGACCTGAAACAGAGAATGTTGTCTTGCTTGACCTCCTGAGCAACGACTCACTTACTTTGAGTAGCCAAGTGAGCACTGAGTCACGATAAGGAACAAACTTGTTCTTATTTTTTCCAGCAGCTTGATCTGCCAGGGCTGAAATGACCAACCCAAGAGTTGTGAGAGACCTGCATTGGGAGAAAAAGATTCTGTAATTATATGGTGATTAGAATCAGATATACACATAAGAGTAGATGGTCCCTCTATTAATTTGCATTTTGATTTTAGGGATAAAACTGCCTAAGCTTTAACTAGTCTAAACAGAACCCAGAAAAAAATAATTCTTAATTTTTCTCTTGTTTCTAATCTAATAATTTCTGAGATCTCAGAGACGGAAAGAAGGGAGTCCTATTTCTTTTAAAGTAAAGTTGGAGGGAAAAGTCAAAGGATAACTCTCTTTCTTTCTTTTTTCTTGTTGTCATTCTGAATAAGTAAAGAACGTTAGGTCATATTTACTTTTGCCTTCACCCTCCTTTTAAAAACATTTAATTCCTTAAAAAGGTAAACTTTACTTGTTGATGTTGCTTCCTTCCTTCAACCTATCGCCTGCAGCTCCCGTCTTGGTGGCTCTTTCACTGCCTGCTAGGTCAACCAGGCTCAACTTGCCTACTTTCTCACCGGAGGTCTGTGGAATGAAAATAGCATTAGCCCAATAACATATCACTTCCTCAGCACCCCAAAATACCCTTCATACTTTTTCTCAGTTTGAGAGAAAAGAAAGGAAGGGAAGGGAAAGTGACAACAAGGGGAAAAAACCTTGATGCTAAAGAGATAGTTAAGTATGAACTGTGTAATGCTATTATAAATTATTTATTGCATAACAAATGTGCCTATTCCAAAGAGTTTATAGAGAAATCTCTCATGGCTTCTACATAAGTTTCAGCTCCCCTAATCACCAATCCAACAGTTAACATCTAGCACAAATACATGTGACCAAAGCTGATCTAGATTTTACTGGTGGGGGAAAACAACAGGATAAGAGATTAAAAGGAAATGTAACAAAAAATGAATTCCCCATGCCCCATACCACTATAAACAACAAAGCTTTAAAAGCTTTTAAATCAAACTTGCATGTTGGTGAGTTTTAACTTTAATTTTCCAAGAATGGAATAACCAAAATAATTAAGAGAAAAGACACAGGACTTAACTAGTCTATATTCAGACAATAATGTCTGCATATTTTTGCTTATAAGGAATCGTTCCATTACTCAAAAGCAAATAAAGTGAAAGCAGAAGACCTCTATACATTTTCAGGTTCACAAGGGACTTTCAGTTCATGTATTATATTTTAGCCTACTTAGGCAAAGATAAAAGAAGCTTGAAAAATATAAGATGTTCCTAAAACTAAGTGCAGGTGTTCTCAAAATATGTGGAGAAGTGAGGTACCTGCTACCCCCAAAAAATGCTCTTCCCTTAATATGTTTTTTTTTTTTGGATGTAAGGGAAAATAGGAGAATGCTTTTTAAAATGGAAATGGCAATCCTTAGTAGTGTAGCTAAAAAAATTCAAGTGTTCCAGCTCCAGGGCTTCAACATGCATTTTACTTTTATTGCTCTGGGAAGTGGGATGGGGGAATGGAGAAACACAACAGCTTGTGGATGCCTTTTTTAGGGTGTGACTTATTTCTCCTAGAAAGCGAGGGATATATTATCTGTAAGCTCCAAACAACCAAATGTTGTTAGGGAATGTTTGGATAACACTGAAAACTCTAGAAGAATCACTTTTCATACATAAATAATGTTTTCTTGGTTCAGATCCCAAACAAACTGTAGAGAACAGCAACTCTCCCTAACGTTATAAGGTCTGAGATTTCAACCTGGAAATGTATCCCACACTATTTTTAAAACTCATGGTTTTCAGCAAGTGTGTCCAAATAGCACTGTTGTTCCTAGACAGGCTATGCTACCTCTCATGATGAGGCTGGGAATCTGTGATCTTCAGGAAGGCTTTAATCCCATCATCTCTGACCTTAGACCAAAATGCTAGAGTTAATGGGAGTATGAGATGAAGAACATCTGAAGACTGCAGGTCCCCCAGTCTGCCCTAGGGTAACAAGATCTATTCTAAAAGCAAGTAAATAGGAATAAAATCCTGGCAAAAATATTTGTTTTGATGTGGCATTTATAAAACTTTTTTCATTCAGTTTTTATAGAACTCTGTTATTTATCTGTACTGCAAATTGCAGGACTCACCCCTGATTTTACATCATACAATATGTGTGTGAGGATAATTTTGAAAACAGCGTGGGATCGACTGCTCTCTTCATTCATGTTTGTTGCAGCAACTGTACGAGATTTATTGCCTTCAGACATCAAAGACTCTATATCCTACATAAAAGAATCACAAAACATATTGTATTTTAGTGAGATATGATAACTTGAGATATGAACTAAGCCATGTGACTCATTCAACAAATCATAAACAAACCACAGCTTAATGTGATGTCTTGTCTCAGTCACTAAAGTCTTGGTTTTATCAAGAGGCTAGAGAATGCTATGTTCAGTGAGTACAACAAGTTCTTATTGCTCCACATAAATCATAGTTTTATAATATATTTCCCTGATTTATCCTAAATGCTATCTGCACAGATCAGAAAAATAACACACTGCTTCTGTTTTGTCAAACTGGCTAATTAAAGTATTACTTGACAGCAAAGAAAACATTTTAGTTATCTTTAGTTATCTTCAGTCACCAGGGTGGTGATGGAGTTCTAAAATAAGGAACCTTGGAGACCTCATGTTCTGTGACATGGAATCTCTAGCCACCCACATCTCTGATAGGCATGGGTGCTGGTTCAGTAGAAAGGCACTCTATCTATTCTGGAATCACAGAGTTGAAAGAAATCTTAGAGGTCATCTAGTCAAAGACATCTTCTCCTTCTCATTTGGTGTTATATACTCCAGAGACCTCTGCTTAAAAGCCTCCCGTACAGAGGAGTCCACCACTTTCTAAAGCCATTTGTATGGCTTCAATATGTTCCAAACAGCATTTGTTCAGGGACCTCTAGGAGTAAGGTCTGATGAACCCAAGTTACAATTTTGCTTAGTATTGCATCTGAACTATTTGGGCCTTGCTTGCATTCAGTATGCTTAATGTCCTTATTTGAACAAGAGAAATTCTCCTACTGAAACTTGGAAGTATAACAAAAGCAAGACATGATGTACGCATGTGCATAGATGCATGCTTCACATATATTCATTCATTAAATCTTACAGCAGCTTTATATAGTAGATTAGCATTATTATTACTCTGTTGCAGGGCAAGCTGAGAGAAACCAAGACAGATGGCTTTAGAACGTGGTGGATTCTCCTGTATCGGAGGCTTTTAAGCAGAGGTCTCTAGGGTATACTGCACCAAAGGCAGCCATTAAATGGCCTTTGAGATCATTTTCAAATGGATGATTTTATGAGATGACTGGGTTATGTTAGACTACTCAGCAAGTTTGCTGCAAAAGTCAACCAATAAAATTTACACTTTATTTTAAACCTCTGAAAAACTCAAAACAAAGCAGTATTCAAATTTTAGTTTACAAACAGAACAATTTCATCAAAATATCATGTGCAAATTTGCCCTAAAATTACACTGAAGTTGGAGGAAGGGTTTTTGTCTGCAGTAGTGCACATGTTCTGAACAGGAGTCATGATTCATACTCGGTGTAATATATTTCCCTGTGTTTCTGACTTGGTTTTTTGTGAGTCCCAGTTAGATTGTTGAAGTGCAAACATTCTCAGACACTTAAGGCTATTGCTAAAGTTCTGCAAACAAGCCTACCACAATTTCTTGCTAAACTAGTTTTGCAAGATCTTTCTCTTCTTTCTTTAAAGGCAAAGATAAAATCTCCTGATGACTTCATGAAAACATCCGGGTAGTTTAAAGGTAAAGGTTTCCCCTGTCCAGTCATTTCCAACTCCATGGGATGGTGCTCATCTCCATTTCTTAGCCGAGGGAGTCAGTGTTGTCCAAAGACATTTCCATGATCATGTGGCCAGCATGCCTATGCACCAAGGTGCACAGAACACTTGCCCTCCTTCTCAGATGTTTTTTCAGCTGATAATTCCCATTCAAATGATCTCCCATTCAAATGTTAACAACTCCACCCCTTCTTAACTTTCTGAGCCAGCCAAGTCAGCTAGGAGCTGTGTTATGAAATCAGAGCTGATACCCAAGATTATAGTTCTATAAATGCCTTCCTCATTCTAATTTCCACTAGAATGCAACAGACTAAAATATCACCCACTATCAACTAACATAGTAATGCTGGTTGCAGACAACAGGAGTTGTAATTCAGCAAATTTCTGAGCATTACATGGCCTTACAGGGTTTATATGGCAGAAATGAAATGGGGGCAAACAAATAATCTTAGTGTGCCTCGTTAGCTTTACAGCTATAAACATTCAAAGGATGAGAGCTTCCTAAAGGGCAGTTGATAACTGCAAGGGCACTGCGGGTGGAAACATACTGGTTATGCAGATACAGCAAAGATATTAAAAACAAGATAATGATATTTCAAACAACACTTTATCTTTGCTTCTGGTGATGCTGGACCTCAATTGTTAAACTTCATCTTAAAATACAACACAAGAGAAGTATCTTCTGTAAAAAATGTGCAGGTGACTTCTACCGTTAATCTTGGAAAGCCATTGCTAACCAAGCACAAGGATCACTAGGCCAGACAGATCAATTTGTCAAAGATCTGTTTAACTGTACTGAAACCATGATGCTCCCGCTCATCAATCCTGAACAGACCATGGACAAGATGGGGAAGGCATGAGGTTTTCTTTTCCCTCCCACTGACTTTGTTTCTGCACTTCAATTTCAGAGATCCTGTGCAGAAATCACTAGTGAGGGGAATTGATTAGACCCTTGATTTTGCTTACTGAGAAATCCCAGGTTAACCGATTAGAATTGCTACATCTTAACTGATTCACTATTCTTTTCTAACGTACTGTAAGCTGTTTTGGATGCATGTTCTTGTAGAAAAGAGGTATATAAATAATTGGGTGATGATAACCATTCCACTGAACATTATTAGGTAAGCCTATTATAATGAATTTCTTTACCTTGTAATTGGCAACAGCTAGTTTTGAAAGACCATCTACATAAGGTCCGTAAACACTGTGCTCTCTGACTTTTAAAGATTGACGGCTCCTGTTTAAAAGCAAACATAGAACAAGAGGTTACATTTCAAGAATGTAAATGGGCAATATTGTCCATGCAATACTGTCAGTGAGGCACTTCTGAGTCATGCTGATTCACACTTGCTTAGACTTTTCCTCTTAACCTCAAATCAGGTTTCAATTTTGATGGATTGGACTGTGTCCAGCATATAAAGATGCTTTTGGCTGACCAATTTCACTGTCCATCTTGGGGGAACTAATTCACTCTTCTCAAGGTGAATTTCTCAACAACAAAAATACTATCACACAAAGATAAGAAAAAAGACAGAGGCTATCCAGATTGCATGTTATCAAGATAACAGTCAACATATTGCTCCAGGGACTATTTAAAACATTTAACAGATTTTTGACCTTAAACTTCCCTGAGGTAATTTTGAGATTTAAAAACCTACTCAAATAGTTAAGATAGTTATTTTCCTTTCCCCTTCTCCCTCCCCCCCCAGCCAATTACTGGGTATAGTTAACAGAAAAGGGGCAGGATAGATGGAACCATGGATTCCCATTCTTCCATGAATTCCATGAAATATAAGAAATTCTTTACACCTAGGAGCAGCACCAAAAACTGTCAACACTATTTTTGAAAAACTCAGCAGACTCTTACAAGTAAATTAAGCTTTATTTTAAAAAAGTAAATGAATTTTTTTAAAAAAGTTTTAAGTAAACCTTGTCTGAGAATGCTAGAATCCTGCAGATTTCAGTAGTGGGAATTTCAGCAAGACTTTAAGAATTTTGGAGGGGAGAGGGGGCAGAGAACTACTTGAAGACTGCCATATAGTGGGTGATAATATAGATTCACTTAGCTGAGTTCTGGTGGTGAAGCAAAAGAGAGTGGCTCTCTTAAATTCCAATGAAGACTCTTTCCCGGCCTATTTAGGGAGGCTTAGGATAAAATCAAGCTCTTTCTGCATGCAAACCATATGCTTAATTACCGAGAGAAGGCCCATCCCCAGAAACAAAAATTACTGGTTTTGTTCTGAAGGAATGCATGTTGACCTTGTGAGGAATGCAGAAGGAGACTTCCACTCCCACCAAATGATTATGGGGTTGCCTGTAATCTCGGTGTTCCCCAATCCCTTCCTTACCCCTTTGGGTCCAGCAGATCTCTGACTTTCTCATTATAAATCTCCATGTAGGATACTTCCACCTTAAAACTCTGCTCTTCACTCTCCTCTTGCTGGGCTCTTTCAAAAAGACTGCTACAGAGCCGAGGTATTAGTCCAGGTTCATCAGCTGTGCCCATCATTGTGTAGGATTTTCCAGATCCTGCATAAAAGAGAAATAAAACATGTTTTAAGAAATTAGAAATGTTGGGAAAGACCCTGAAGCCCATATTTATAAATAAATCTACAAGCCCATATTTATAAATAAATCTACAAGCAGATTTAGGTAACTCTTCCATTATTAGGGATGAAAAGATGAAGCAAAAGTATTATTCTGAATTCATGGGAAAGAGTTCCTTTACAAATATTACAGCCCGACATTTCATGCCCTACAGAGTGTAAATAAATGGTTATAGTTCTACAAATCAAGCTAAGTCTAATTGCATTTATTGACTGAGCTGGATGAATAAATTACTATAACTATCTTGTTTTCTCTATTACATGGGAAAAAAATGTGTAAACATACAAAACTGGTTTGTCAAATTGCATAGGTGAGTTGGAGCACTGTAACGGTCTCCCTGTGCTATTACATCAAGGTCAGTTATACCACTGGCAGCAGATGCTTATCTGCTTAATGTGGAAAAGAATCAAGCCGTAGATAAATAAGGGTTATATCTGGTTGCATCCCTACAGAACAAATATTATCCCGGATCTCTTTTGTTTGCTATATATAAGTTAAACAAAATATATCAAGGAGAGTCAAGGATAGGAAACTCCTGTCTTGTCCTCAACCCATAGTTACCATAAATATTAACTCACTATTATTTTGTGCCTAATAGTAGCCAGTATCTTCAGTGGCTAATGGGAAAACAAAAAGACAAGCTGTTTTTCCCCATCACGTCCACCCTTCTCTCTCTTCTCCTCTCCCCTCTCATTTTTCTATTTCTCTTAACCTTACTGTCCTTCATACCTGTGTTTTCCCCAAAATGCACCTGCATTTTCTGCATCGTTTGATAAAAGCACATCTTCCTTCCTCTGTCCTTACCACTTTTTACAGAGGGACGATTGAGAGCATCCTGTCATATTGCATTACATTCTGGTTTGGAAGCATCACTGCTTCAGACAGAAAGGCAGTGCAGAGAGTGGTGAGGATGGCAGAAAAGATTATTGGCAATTCCCTCCCTTCCATCCAGGACATAGCATATAAGCATTGCTTGAACAGGATCCGCAGGATTGTCTGGAATGCTACACATCCTCTTCACAATCTGTTTTCCTTGTTACCTTTTGGGAGGAAGCTTCATGGCATCCAAAATAGAACATCCAGATTCAGTCACAGTTTTGTTCCATACAGTATTAACCATGTGAACTCTCAAGCTTCCTCTTTCCGCTATGTCTTCAAGATGGACAGTGATTAATATTTATATATAAGAGTGTAGGTATATACATATGTTGTATATAGCATGTTTATATGTGTGTTGTGTATATGTACACTTTTGAGAGCAAGCAACAGAATTTCATTTTTAATGTGCGCCAGTATGTCCACAGTAAAAAATTACAATAAAGATTATCTTATCTCTTATCTTATAAGACCAGGTCTTATATTAATTTTTGCTCCAAAAGACGCATTAGGGCTTATTTTCCGGTTAGGGCGTATATTTGGGGAAATATGGTACTAAATGCGACTGTCTGGCTGACGATTTTAACTGGGGCTTATTTTTGGGGTGGGGCTTACATTACAAGCATCCTGAAAAATCATGCTAGGGCTTATTTTCAATTGGATCTTGTTTTCAGGGAAACGTGGTATTACCTTTACCAAGTTAGAGCCATGTGGATTATAGTCAACATTAATATAATTGTTTAAAAAATGACAATAAAACATCTGGCTCATATTTATAAGCCTGCATAGTGGGTTTCATTCATTTGGCATTTTAAAGAGGCGTGAACAACATTTTTGCAGCTAGTGTCAGTTGGTCTCTGCAATGGTTGTGGTTGATAATAACATCTAAATAGATAAGATCAAATTTTCATTCTTTCCTGTGGGGTTAAAACTGGAAAGCAAAACTGATGCCTGGAGCCTTGTAGAGACTCCTGGAAATAGTTTTCTCCTTAACTTCCCCAGGTTGGCTGGGGAATTCTGGGAGTTGAAGTCCACAAGTCTTAAAGTGGCCAAGTTTAAGGACCCCTGCCCTTATAGAAGTAAATCAATTTGATCCAGAAAGATTTGGGTTTTATTAATGAGAATTCTATTTCAGTTCTTAAAATTCTTCCCAAAATCTAACATTTTGGTCTTGCTAATTTCTCATGTATACTAAGGGCTGAAAAAAAAAATCCTTGGAGGTCTGTAGGTTGGCTATCTTTGCTTTAAATTATGGCAAAATGGCAGAATGTTGGGGGATAATTTTAGAAAATATAACTAATTTGTTCTTCAATATGTCTAAAGAGCTACATTCTGAATCAGTCCATCTAAAGCAGAGGTGGGGAACGATGGCCTCTTTATGAGTTGTGGACATAACACCCAGAATTTCTGAGACAACATGGCTGGCTCAGGAATTTTGGGAATTGAAGTCCCCAAGTCATAAAAGGGCCATCGTTCCCCACCCCTGATCTAAAGGATAGTCTACTCTCCATACAACCTGCTTGTTTTGATTGTTAACTGCTCTGTGGTTGACTCACGTTTGGTAGGTGAATATGCTGGATTAGGACTTCTTACCTGCAATTCCCAAACTCCCTCCTTTCACCCCAAACCAATCATGCCCAAACCTTTCCATTAACTGTAAACTTTCTAATATTAAGCCACTATGTGCGAGTTGTGCAGCTATATAACTCTGTTAAATAAATAAATAAATAAATTGGTAAAAGTTTATTTTTTTTATTTAGCTTTCGGTATTGCATACTTTTCTCTATTGAGAACCAATTTGGTGTAATGTTTAAAGGCAGCAGACTAGAAATGGGGAATCTGAGTTCTAGTCCTCCCCTAGCATAAAACTGTCAGGTGCAAGAAGTCAGGGAACCAGAGTAGAGTTCAAAAGTATTAAAGTTTATTTCATACTACCTATACACAAGGATCTGAACAATCAAGGCAAATGGGCACCAGATAAGAGTCAATGGACTTCAAGGATGGGGGCTGGACCTACTGTAGGTCTCTTATTGGGGCATAGAGACTCCAAAGTGATGATGCATTTGACCCTGCCCTTGGGCTCAGCCTGGTCATCTCCTACAAAAACTAGTTGAATTATTTGGATCAGGCACTCTGAGTGCTAGAAAGAAGACAATAGTTACTTCCAAAATAGTTATCAAGAAAAAACTACCAGGATTCAGACTGACTCAAGGAGCCATTGCAACAGTTTTATCTATCAATATTATACCAAATCTATTTTTCTGTTTCCCTTTTTATTGTAGTTCAGATGTGCATTACATTACTTAAGTTTATCATTTTTTTTTAAAAAAAAAGGGCTATATTGACAGCCTTGCATGAAGGCAATGTGAATATGAGCCATTCAAGACAGATAAGGGAGGAAATAGGATAATCATTCTATTGTACTGAAAAAAGCATAAGAAATCAAAACCAGCATTTGAAATGGAAGGAAGTATGAATAATTAAATTATGACTTATTTCTTTTACCTTGATGTGTTGTTTGATATTGTTCCTAATTTGTTCAATAATAAAAACTAACACATTTCCCCCTTCCCTTCAATTTCTACCTTGCTAATGCTTACCAGTCTGTCCATAGGCAAAAATGCACGCATTGTAACCTTCAAAGGCATTCTGGAGAATGTTCTCACCAAGGCACTTGAAAACAACATCTTGACCTAAAATTAGAACAAAAAGATTCAAATTATGGGGGGGAGGAAGAATAAAAAAAATACCTTTGTTAAACCTCTCAAAAGCTTCAAACACTTCTAATGTGTGAAAACATTTAATGTTTTTCATGTGTGTCCAAAGTCAATGGAGCCTTCAATGGTGGAAAGCACAAAGCAGATACTCATCTTGACTACGCCAAGGTATCCAGTAACTTCCTTTGGAGTTGCTCTGTGTTTAGCCAGCACCGGATGAATTATACTGAAGCATATCTTATGAAAAAAAACAAACCTCTGACCTCAAGAAAGTCACTGCCATTATTGTTGTTGTTGTTATTTGAATTCCAGGCAACCCCCCCCCCCCCTCAAGAACCTTACTGATCACACACTTTCTTCCAGGAATCTCACAGAGGCATGTATAGGGGTTGTCTGATTTTATATTCACAGCCATTTTGCAAAATTTATTTGGGTAAGGAATTGATGACCTTCATTAATTAAACAGGAACCTGAACCCATCCTATCCCTAGTTTTGAGTCTTTATGGTTAATTTATTCAAACTCAGCCCACAGGATTGGGCTAAAATGAGACTGAATAATTTATAGTTCAGCATGTTATGGGAATTCAGATCATGATGTTAAATCATGATATATTTTTTAGGCATGAGATATTGTGAACGTGCAACAACTCTGCTTTGTTAACTTAAATTTAGGGTTTAACATGCTGGCTGAATCTAACAATAACATCTGATCCCAATCTGTCCTCCCAAAAGAGTAATCTACATCTTCTTCTTCTGTTTTGTTTGGATTGTTCCTTGCTTTTGTTCTCCTTTGTATGATAATAATGCAAAAGTGACTTGGTGTCTTCTAAATGCCATGCTCTATAATAGAAGGAAATCACAATGAGGGCTCTTCAGAAATAGAGTTGAGGGTCTTCTGGGGAAGAGAGGGGAATCTGATGCTGGTCCTGAAATTTATTTTCTTTTTCTAGAAATGAGGAAGCTCTCTTAAGTTCTGGAGATGACCTTTAAATCTTCTAACTCTTTTGAGAAATGATTGCCAAAGTCATTTTTCCTCCCATCAGAGTTCTTCACCGTTACAATGATACCTGCATATTTTTCTTTGTTAGTTTCATCCATAGACCAGAAGCAGTGATCATAGGCAAACACCTGCAGAGATATAAATACATTATAAACATTTAATTTAAAAGCTTTCTATGATATTGTGGTAAAGTGAACAAGCCAATTAGCTGATCTGGTCATATACAGTTCTGAAATACTTGTCTGCCCACTTGATTTGATTTGATTTCTAGAATTTCAAGGATACTCCATTCCAGGCTTGCTATGAGGATACCTACAGTATTCAACTTACAACCATAATTGAGTCCACAATTACAATCATTAAATTATTGCAGCTGTAAATTGAGGCATTAAGTGAACACCATGATCGTTAAGTGAATGCCATGGTTGTTAAATGAATGCTGTGATTGTTAAGCAAATCCATTTTACCCAATGGGTATTTTTTTGCCACTAAGCGATCAGTCATAAGTCAAGGACTACCTGAACAGCAGCTAATTTTCAACAATACATACTTCCTCAGCCTGGATTTACCAGGCACATTGGATTACAGCTCCCATTATCTCTGGCTTGTAACACTACTTGCTGTAAGCAGTGATGGAAGTTAGAGGGAAGCTATAGTCTGACCCACCCACCAAGAAACAGAATAACAAAGTTGGAAGGGATTTTGGAGGTCTTCTAGTCTAACCTGCTCAGACAGAAAACCCTATACCATTTCAGAGAAATAGTTGTCCAATCTCTTCTTAAAGATTTCCAGTGTTGAAGCAACCACAATTTCTAGAGGCAAGTTGTTCCACTGATTAATTGTTCTAACTGTCAGGAAATTTCTCCTTAATTCTGGGTTGGTTCTCTCCTTGGTTAGTTTCCATCCATTGCTTCTTGTCCTGCCTTCAGGTGCTTTGGAGAATAGCTTGACTCCCTCTTCTATGTGGCAGCCCCTGAGATATTGGAACACTGCTATCATGTCACCCCTAGTCCTTCTTTTCATTAGACTAGACATACCCAATTCCAGCAATTGTTCTTTATATGTTTTAGTCTTCAGTCCCTTAACATCTTTGTTGCTCTTCTCTGTATTCTTTCTAGAGAGTCTCAACATTTTTTTTACATTGTGGCAACCAAAACTGGATGCAATATTCCAAGTGTGGTCTTACCAAGGCATTATAAAGTGGTATTAACTCTTCATGTGATCTAGGACTGTGTTGGCTTTTTTTGACAGCTGCAGCACATTGCTGGCTCATATTTATGCTGGAGAAGACTGAAGAGCAAGACTGAGCAAGATTAATTTTGCCTCCTAATTTTGCTTTCACACACCGCCTGGAGCAGATTTCTTCTGACTTCTATTTAAGTAAGTTTTTTTTACAGTTTCCAATTTTCACAGGTTACAAGAAACTAATGGTAATAGTTGCACATTTCTAATTCATACAATGATACATATGTATGTTATGGGATCTGTCCCTGACCCCATTCTAACCTACTGATTAGGGGTTGAGACTGATGCCAGATGATATGCTTATTTATGTTAAGAATCCACTGATTCTTATATCCATACGTGGCTATTTGCTTACTTTCTAATGTATAAAGCAAAAATAAATATTTGGAGAAAAGGGATGAGAAAGCAGATAAAGTCTTCTGCATTTTAATTCTTCAGTTGCAGACTAAAAAGAAACTACTAGGGAACAACATCTGCAATCTGAATCTGTGCAAGGATGAGAAACTGACTCTAAAACCAAAATACAAAAAACAAAAACAAAAAATAACCCCCCCAAAAAACCCCTAGCACTCTTTTACCCACAACCCTCAATCCTCAGTATGTGCTACTGTTTTCCGATCTGATTCATGACTTGGCTGCCAATGAAATATGTGGCTTGTTTTAAAGAGAGAGAAAGAAGGAAAAGCTGTTTCAAATGTTTTCCCCTTCCTCTTACAATAGTATTGAATACATCTGGAAAGAAAGTAGAAAATATTTTGGCAAAGTATTGAATATGATTCACCACCCAATGCTGCACAGTATTATAAAAATATTTTACCTTTGGTTGGCTCCTTCAGTTCCATGAGGAAACACAACAGGACATAACGGGGGAAGAAAAGAAACGGATTAAAATGTATGTATTTTAAATGCAAAGGAAATAGCAAATTTAAAATACATTAATGAACATTAGGTCAAGAAAACCCACATATGCAATGTATTCTCTTTGAGTTTTGGAGAACTGTGAAAAGAAACCCAACTGGCTTTGAATACAAGAACTTTCTTTGGAAGTGATACAAGCATAACAAGGTCAACAAACAAATACATTTCGAAAGAAGGAATCCAAAATTTGCAACAAGATCAACACGGTGCTCTTATTATCATCATTATATCTTAAATAGTAACAGTGTCTTCTCCAGTTTAATGCCCTTCAGATATATTGGAGCTCAACTCCAACAATTCTGCTAGGTCTACAAAGAACTGCTGAATGCCATCTTCTTTCTGTTCATGGAGGCAACTATGTTCTCGTAAGCTATCCCTTACTCCCCAAATTTGAGAGGCAGCTACTCTAACATATTTTAGGCACCCGCTGAAGACTCCATTCTTCACTCATGCCTTTCTGGTTTGTATTTTCAAAGAATAATTCTCCATTTTCAATAATAATAGGAATAAAGCTTTATTATCCAATATTGTTTTAAAAACTACATTTTTTTACTTCTGCTTACTGCTTCAAGAGGGGGCATATCACTATACTGCATTAAATAAATAATAATAATTCCCAGCTACCGCTAGCCATATGCCCAATATATTTACTGGATGAAGATAGGAGAAAACTGCATTCATAGATTGAATGAGATAACATCTTTGGGTGATTTTAAATTGTGGTTTATAAGTGTAATGTTGATAACATGAATGCTTCAGAGTTTACACTGGACTTTAGTTTAAGGAGTGTGACTTAAAGACTCTTGTCTGAATCATATGCCACATCATAGTTTGAAGTAACAAAACATGGGAAGTCCTGATCTTATATACTCCTCTCAAGTGGGGGAAGAAACTGGAAGCTCCACATGACATGAAGTTTGCTAAGGTTCATCCTTCTAACAATCAACAATATGCAAACCAGATTATAATGCTAGTTATATTTATATGACTCTGGTATCGTAGATTGTTATTGCTCCAACATTTATTCCCCTCCCCCTTTTGATATAATTGTTGGCCATCCTTATCTCTAACACCACTCACAGAAATTCAAATGCAATACTCAGTTCATATTGGCTGTAAAATCTGAAAAATCTGGACAGGCAAGAGAGAAAAACCAGCAATGAAATATACTGCCTAGTCAGTGTAAGAGAGTGTCCCTTATATTTTATTCCTCCCTCACCTCACTATGAGGGGAAACAGGAGGAAACCAGATTCTCCTTTTCTGGTCATTTTTGCTTCAGTAAAAAAAAGACATTTGCCTCCTGCTGGGTCATCTAAAGTTATCCTTAACCATTCCTGATCCTTTCATATTGTCCATCACATTAAGTGCCTTTCTCTACAAAAAGCAGTTAGCTTTTTATGCTCACTGAACTTTACTACTTGGAATATTCTCCCCACCCCCAATTCATGTAAGATTTTTTTTTTGTATATTGACAAACTGGGATTCTATGAACCTGCCTATATATCCTTTATATAGGGCAGTGATGGCGAACCTTTTAGAGACCGAGTGCCCAAACTGCAACCCAAAACCCACTTATGCATCGTCGGGTACCGGGTGGGTGTGGCCCATTGGCTGGGTGTGGCCAATTGGGGTGTATGGCCCATTGTGTGGGCATGGCTGCGGTGGTAATGGCAGACCGGGTGGGACTAAAAAGTTCAATCAATCAATTCCAACTTTGCAAGATCTTTTTTTCCCCGCGAGGTTGAAATTGACTGATTGATTGAACCTTTTTTTTTTTTGCACACGGCAGCGGAGGCCTAAAGCGAAAAGGTTTTATAAAACCCAGCTGAAGGCCTAGGACTGGGGCGATGGCACGCGTGCCCACAGAGAGGGCTCTGAGTGCCGCCTCTGGCACCCGTGCCATAGGTTCGCCACCACTGATATAGGGGAAAAAGCTATCCGAGAAAGAATTTTCCATTAGTTTACACAGAATGGCTTAAGACATATGGCTAAATTTTACACCTCCTAATCAATCTATATAACTAAACTGTATGGAAGTCACTCAAAAGTCCAGACCCTAAAACTACTGAGACGCATTATCAAGTGTCTGTACAATTATACACCGAGCTCCTTCAACTTAGCTCTTCACAGTCATCTAAATCCAATAATACTATAAACAAATTTCAGTTTCTTATCGGATCTCTGCCAAAAGATTTATAGCAGAGTTATCAACATCTTTTTGCCATTCCATTAAAAGAGTATCTGCTTAAAGCTCTACCCAACTGAATTAGCCCTAGCAAATTGGAAGTAAGGTAGAAGGGTGAGATGAGCCTGGCAATTTTTATAAAACATGGACCCAGAAGTGGAAAAATGTCAGATGACTCTTTTCAATTAATAGATTGAATGAGGTTTTCTGATATAATCTTGCCAAATATAGTGTAGAACTTGAAGATGGTGCACAAGTTAATCCACTAGACATTATGTTTATCTCAGGAGTCCAAGGAAAGAATAAATCTCCGTTATGATATCTAAGTGTTTAAACAAGCGCAAAAAGCCAAAATGATATTTAGGCCCACCTACATTCCAAAAACAGATTGATGTTATTACTTTGGTCTTACATAGTGATGCCCCTCCCATGTTCTCACTGGATTACAAACAGCAGTAAAATATAACTCCAGTAAAAATATTATTTTTTGTACAAGGTTATTTCAAATGGGGGTTATACTTTATATATAAGCAGTTCAAAAGGCTAATGTCAACTAACCATTGTATTCTTTCAACATCAATGAGAACACAGTTTTTATTAATTTTATTTTTAGAACAAAAAACAAAAGCCTTCAACTGAAAGGACAATTCTCACCTAGCTAAGAGAAATGGTGGATATAGCCCTGTAATACCAACCATAACATGGGCATATACGTAGGTATGTAAGTTCACATTATTTTTTCATATATTTTTTGAAAAAGTACTAAATAAATTATCTATAAAAGCAGATCTAGGTAAATATTCTGGAATTTATTTTCTCAGACAATACATTCTTATCTTCAAAATGCCCTGTAGAATTTAAAATTGCAAAATCCAAATTCCAATGTGGTACAGCAGGTGATACTCAAATAATTTTTCATCAAACAGATTTCTTCAAGCGTGCCATGAAACCTCAGACTAACCCTAAATTTAATGCATGATAGAAAACAGAATGACTTTTTTTAAAAAATTTTTTTATTTTATTCAAATATAAATAATATAAACATAATACATATAAGTCTAAATAAAAAACAGTATAAAATACAAATACTACAGTGTACCCACCCCCCTGGAGACCATTTTTATTACCTATATTTCTTCTCATATAACAACTAACAATATACAATATATTTCAATTGTGCCCTTATCCCCTCCAAAATAGCATATATTCTTGAGCAGGTTTATTCCCTTTGCCTTTCACCAAGACTGTTTTTATAAAATCATCCCATATTTCATTATAATTATTTACTTTAATCATCCCTTTTTAAAATTTAATTTCTGTTGTTCGTTTATCATTTATTGCCATATTCCATATTTCATTATACCACTCATTTCTTTGAATAACCCAATTCCGTCTCCAATATTTAACCATTACTAATCTAGCTGCCATTATCAAATTTACAATCAATTCCTTTTTTGCTTCATTTATATCTTGTTTTTCCACCATTAATAGTAATGCAATCCTCGGTGACCTATCTAAATTTACCTTCAAAAGTTCTCTAATTTCCCTAAACACCATGTCCCATATCTTTTGTGCGCTATCACAATCCCACCACATATGTTTATATATTCCAATCTCTTTCTCGCACCTCCAGCAAATATTTGTATATTTAACATCTATTTGATTTAATTTACGTGGGGTTAGGTACCACCTCCATATCACTTTATATCCATTTTCCTTAACTCTAACCGACATATTCTTATATACTCTTCTGTTCCAAATATTTTTCCAATCCTTATCGTTTCTTTCTCCTAAATCTGTTTCCCAGATTAATTTTAAACCTTTTGCCTGATCTTCTAATTCAATTAATATTCTGTATATTTTCCCAATTCTTCCTTTAGCTATATATTTTCATTTTCCTCACTTTCTTTTATAATCATTTCAAATTTTGTTAACTATTTTTCACCACACATTTTTCTTCCATTTTTATCCATTTCTCTAACTGTATTAAATTCAACCAATTTAATTTAGTATTTAATAAAACATTCTTTAATTGTATTATATTCTTTATCTTGTTCTTCCAGACTTCCCATTTATATATCAGATTTTTTTTTAATTTACTAATCCATTCTTTCAATTCAATCTTAGGGAATTTCTGCATTTCTACCACCGGTGTTAAATTCCTGGCATTAACCGATATTTCCATTTATTCCATAATTCTATCAAATTTTTTAAAAGGGATTCTAAATTCTCTTAACAATTTTTTAATATCCTTTTTAAACCAATATGTTTCTATAGGATCGCCTATTTCCCTTAATTCCTTCAAATCTATATTGCTCCATAATAAATCTCTATTTATTGCTATAATATCCGGGACCACCCTTAATTGATTAGCTACCCAATAATTTCTAACATTTGGAAGACTCAGCTCACCCTTTTTTAATGGTTCATACCATAATGCTTTACTTATTCTTGCTCTCTTACCTCCATTACAGTACACCTCCAGCAATCTCTGTATTTCCTTTAATTCTTGATCCGAAAACTTAATTAGGATCATCCAAAAGAAAAAATTAATTTTTGGTAAAACTTTCATTTTTATTGCTGTAATTCTTCCAAACCGTGATAATTGTACTTTTCCATATTTATCCATTTTATCTTTTATATCTTTCTTTAACTTCAATTTATTAATAACTTCCAGTATCTCCTCCTCTTCTATTTGTGATTCCATTATTTCTTTGTTAATTGATTTTTCAATTTTGCTTCATTTTCTTCACTTTTCTCCGGATATCCACGTATACGTTGACGATCACATATCTCAATCAAATCCTTTTTCACCTGATGCATCATAGTTGTCTGACTTTTTAACACCTTATCATGTTTATCACCTTATCATCTGCGTCTTCACTTCTGTAATATTTCGTGTCATATCCTAACTTTGTTTCGCCAGATCTGTTATTCTTACATTCATGTTATCCATTTTATCTTTTATTTGCTTCAAATCCTCCTTTATATTTGTCTTCATTTCTTTTATATTTATCTTCATTTCTCTTAACTCTTGTAAGAGAATATCAAGTTTATCTGGTTGAGTCAGTGACTTCTCAGGCGATTTTTCCCCTCACATCCATTTCTAAGGCTTTTTCCACTCGAATCAGAATTCTTACAGTTTATAGTCCATACACATCACTTCCTCCCTTTATCTTGTCCTTATCAACTTATCTCCATGAAAGCAACATGATGAAAATAAATAAATCCAAAGGAAGCAACTATCTTTATTACACACGCCTTATCAAGGCTCTGTCTTAAAGGTGTTTAATATTTTCACTTTCTCCAGATCTCAACACTTCGACTGAAAGGAGGGAGTAACGGGCCTTCACACTGTACACTTATACATCAGCTATTATGTTTTCAGCTGTACTCCTTTAAACTCTCTCCAAATTCTTTCTCCTATCAGTCTTCAATCATAGGGTCCTTCCTCTCCCCATCAGCCTTCAAAGGCCTATCAAGTCTCTTAGCGAAACATCCAAATTCAAAGCTTCTCTGGGAGAATGTCCAAAACCAAATCAAATACAATCCAAACTTCAGGAGGAAAGCAAGGGAAGTAATGTTTCATAATCTCTTAAATTTTCATACTCCTTAATTGGGTGTTATATTTCTTAATCAATTCTCTGCGATGGTCCAACTGTCTGTCGTCCATCCAAGCTAGCTCCGCCCCCCCGAATACATTTATAGCCCCAAATAATAGAGCCTTGTCATAAACAAAGCCCCAAATCACAAAGAATTGAACAGCAGCAGTTTCAGGCCTTCCAGATAAAAAGAAAAAAGAAAAGCACCACACATATACAAACATCAAAGCCAGCCAATATATGGCTCTTCCTTTAATGGTAACAGCTGGCGAAAGAGGATGTTAAATAGATCCCTCTTTGTTGGGAATTAGTTTCATATGAATTAGAATGGAGAAATATATATTTGTGGGACTTCAAGATTATAATTTTTTCTGGTTCTATTGACCTTATCCCCTCTTCACTCTTTCTCTCTCTTTTTGTATGTGTGTGTCTGGCTAAGAGACTAAAAAGGAAAATATTTTACATTCTAATATATAACAATATTAATCTTAAATAATAAAATGGAGTATTTCTGTTTTTTAAAAAGCCCTTGGAGACATCAGAATTACAGATGTTTTATTTGATGTTTATTCATTTCATCTGTCTAAAAATATACAAACTTAATTTTTGCTTCTCATTGTATTATAGAAAAGCATATTACTTAGCTAATCTTGGGCAGTTATAAGAAACCAATATACTTGGCTTCTTAAAAATGCTTTAAAAACCACAACAGATTGTAGTGGTAATAACAATCAGTGAGCCAGTATGGGCAAGTGTCTGAGCTGAATAAAAACATAGGATCAAACAGAAGGGAGAAGCAATCCAAATTATAACTAACACCTATTCTTTCTAATAAAGGAGAATATTTGTAGCTCAGTTTTGACATGAGGGTCCTTGGTTTTCTCTAAGCTTGCTTGTTTTCTTGCAGACAGTTTCATTACCCAAACTAGGTAACATCACCAGTGCTACCGGTAGTAAGAAATGCAGTTTGTTGTCAATTTATATTCTAGTCACTAGTGCAGGGGTGTCAAACTGCCGGCCCACAGGCTGGACGTGTCACCAGGAAACCGCGCCCACCCCATTGCCGGCAATGGGGAAAAAGCTCCGATACGTCACGTGACGCCACATGATGTCGCGAGTTTGACGTCTGCACTAGTTGGCTTGCCTTTCAGTGTTGGTGCGGGTGGTCTTACAGATTCTTTGGTTGGGCTGTTTATTTGCTTGCTTGATTGGAGTACTGTTTATTTGATTGTTGGTCTGATGTTAACCATGGAGTTAATCTATGTTGATCTGGGTGCTGATTGCTGGTGGAGAGGTGTTGGGTCTTTTTGTTCCTTTTGGGCTGGGTGATAGTTCCTTTTGCATAGTCTATAGATGTTGTATTGATGACTGATTTGTCAGAGTGCCAGGCTTCTAGAAATTCCCTGGTGTTTTTGGACTTGGCTTGGTCTAGGATGGTCACATTTTCCCAATTGAAACTATGGTTAAATCTGTCTATATGTTATGAAATTACAAAATTATTCTGTAATTTTGTTTGTGGATGCGTTCTGCTAGGTCTTCTACCTGTTTGTCCTACATGGTGGTGGTTGCAGTTCTTACGTTGTATGTTGTAGATTATTCCTGTTTTTTCTTCTGGGGTTGTTGGATCTTTTGGTCTGCTTAGGATGTTTTGAAGGGCTTTAGTTGGCTTGTGTGCCATGCTGATTGCATGTGGTAGTAGTAGTCTTTTGGTGGTTTCTGAGATATTCTTGATGTGTTGCAGTGTAATTCTTTTTAGGATTTGTGTTGGTTGTGCTGTATTGAGTAGTCAGGTACTTTTTGATGAAGTTGTATGGGTATCCATTTTGTTGGAATATGTTGTATAGATGCTCTACTTCCTTTTTCTGCTGTAACTTGTTATAATTAACATTTCCCCACTACAGATGTCTCTATAGTATACTATAAAAATTGTGGATATTGCATTTTTCTATGCCATCTCTGCAATGCAGCCCAACCTTCCCTATTTCTGTCATTCTGTGTTAATCATCTTTTCATTGGTGGGAGGAAAAAGAACTGTGGGAGATGAGCTAATTTAGCAAAAAAAAAAAAAAGACAGGCAAAATTTCTTCTATGTGTGACAGAAACTACTAATGAATCCTTTAATGCAGTTACATTCCTGATCCTTCCTGCTAAATTTCTGGAGTTATGTTTTCGTTTTTGTTTTACATTTCCAAACCCTTATACTTGAATAGATGGGTCATTTCAGAAAATGCCAGAAATCTACATACAGGAGACTTGTTTTTTTTAATGATATGAAATACTGCAAGATTTATCAGAGAGGGATGGATAGAAATAGAGAATGGGAAAAGGAAACAAGTCCAGATTTTAGTGACAGATGGGCCAGGCAACAATCAAATGAAAGCTCAGTACTCAGCAGCACTTAGAGAAAAAGTAACTATATCCCAGGGAAAGAGGACAGCAAAGCATGAAAAGTATTTGGGTCTCTAAGGAGTATTTAAGTATTTCCATTTTTTTTCCTACAAGTCCAATTTTTGAAGAAGTCAACATTTTTACTTAATATACATTCCATCCAGCCAGCCAGCCAGCCATCTGTTCTTCAAAAGCTTCTTTTACTTTTTTTATTCTTTGAATGGGCTTTCAACATCTGATATATTATTCTCGTACCCACCAAGAATAATTGTATTTATGAAGGACTGACTCTTGTCCTCTCAAATAAATGTAAAGGCAGATTAAAAACACTAATTTTATTCTGTTCCTTTTTCTTAATGTTGGATTTTTATTTCTTACCTTCACTGATTCTTTATATCTCTCCTCCCAAGACTTTCTCTTTTGCTCTGTTCAAATTTTCTGTTATTTATTTTGTATATTCCAACTGCAGAGCTATGCAATACACTGAAAACCTATCTCACTTTAATCTGGGTTCCTGGATCACTGAGTAAGTCTCTTCCCCTTGTTCCTGAGGTTCCACCCATCCACTGACAGATTGTCTTTGCCAAACAACCATAATGCAATGAGATTCTTACAATCAAACAAAGCCAAACTGAATCATTGTCTCCTTGGATATAATGTTCTGATATATCTAATGTTCTAATATAGTTTTACTATTAAAAAAGGGAGGCACTTTTCCCTATCCCTTTTCTCCGTAGAAAGCATAGTTTTATGCACTCCTATTATAGTACCTCCTTCCTACTGCAAAAGGATGGCATGGCTTTGGCATAAATATATAAAATCTTTAATCTGAAAGAGAGAATGATGTGACCTGGGAGATATTAACTATTCTACACAACTATGTATGTAGAAGCAGTTACTTATATTCAGGGAGGTAATATTAGCAAGTAGAGCTGTGCAACTTATTGGATTCAAAAACAAAAGGTGCTGGTTGATAGTACTTGTCTTCAGTTCCTTAAGCAGCTGCATCTTTTCCCAGGATCTCACTCCTGTCCCCAATGTATGCAGCAACAACTTCCAGTAGCAGAATTACCCAAAAAGGAGAATATTTGTAGCTCGGGGTTGAAATGAGGGGTCCTTGATGCTCTCTGAGCTTCCTTGTTTTCTTGCACACGTTTCATTACCCAAACTAGGTAACATCAGCAATGCTAGTAAGGACTCCTTTTGCATAGTCCTTACTAGCACTGATGGCGTTACGTAGTTTGGGTAATGAAACGTGTGCAAGAAAACAAGGAAGCTCAGAGAGCACCAAGGCCTCTTTCTCCATATAAACAATTCTATTTCTTCATTCAAAAAGAGTATTGCAGAAAGCGTCAAAGTAAGTGTTTTGCTTTTTTGAAATACATACACGCCTAAAAGCCTTTCCAATATTCCAAAAGCCTCTCTGCTTTAAACAAAAAAGGGTGATACACACACACACACACACACAAAGAATATTTATTTGTAAACTTTTAAGCAAGCAAAAGTGTTCTAAAAATTAGAAATGGACACAAGAAATTATTCTAGCTTTATCTGCAAACATAGCTAGCTACAATAACAGGTGGCAAACATTCTGCAAGTGAGAATCGTTAGTTCGGCAGATGTTTCCCAGGAAAACTTTCCTATCAAAGCCTTGCTAGGAAGCACGGCCAATTTTCTCATCCTCTTCCTCCATCTTTAAAAAGCAACACATTAGGCTTTGGTTAAACTATCCTCGGCAGATGTGAAATATTAATATCATGCTTTCAACTTCTCAACAGTAAGTTAGTAAATAAGCTACGTCTTGTTGAGAAAAATCCCAGTTGCTAAAATGTGTATCAACGTAAGAAAAAGGAAGGAAATAGATGGGATGCTAATTATCTGCCATAGCAGCACCAGCTGAACTCAGGGAATGAAAGTGGGAGAGGCCGTCATCCCCGCTCTCTCAGAAATCCTTTAGGTTTTACACAACTTGGCCTTCCTGCCTTGGCATAACAGCTCCACAAGTGCCACTATCTAGCTTTAGAGGTCAGCAATGCCCTGATGTGGCTTCTTCCTCCTCAACTCTGGTTGATGAGAAAGACAGGGAATCCCACAACCTGAGCACTTCCTTGCCAGAAAACTTGAGTCATAATAGTAATAATGGTGATGATAATTATAATGATGTCCAAGGGAAATACACATTACAGCATCACCTCCTGGCCCTTCTAGCTTGAGGCACATGGCCAGAGAAACACATCTTCCCTTCCTTTTTCCAGGAGTTGCGAACAGAACAAGAAAGTGTAATTTAAGAAAACAAATTTATTTTTTAAAAAGAGGAACAATATAAACTTTCCTTTTAACTTTAGATAGCCAAATCACCAAAAGACAAATAAGTGAATGAAATAAAGTGAGGAGTACTGATAAAACCCCAACAGAACCATGTATATAAATTTGCCATAACATATTTTATTAATTTGTATACTGCTCTTGCAGGGAAGCAGGTACAGGACCATAGTGGGTTTTAAATGCTTACACGAATGAATGTGTTTCTCACATATTTTTAATTTTTAAATAAACTAGCTTAGGGCCAATTCAATGTACTTCTTTTACCTTCTGGCTCCAATCTCTAAGCTCTATTCTCCAGAGAAACAGCTTAGCTATGTTTCCTATGGATCCAGATAGTTTCACCTCTTCAAAGTCCCGAAGAACTATCTTTAGCTTTTTGGAACTAAGCCTTTCTATTTTGAATCCTTGGAAGCTTCTGGGATCCCAATCCAAAGGTTCCTCCCTCTTCTCTCTTTTCCACTTTTTCCTTTCATGTACATTTTCCAGCAATCCCGATTCCAACTAGTTTCTCTTACAAACATCACTCAACAAGGCTTTGTAAACAGAAAAAACTGAACAGTGGGAAAAACTCCTCTGTGGCTTATCCAGATAAAACAACCCATACCTCCTTCTCAAGGCCAAGATTCCGAAACAATTAAATTTTTACCCTCTGTAACCAAAAGTGTAGAATGTAGCTCATCCCACAGTGTATGAATTATCAGGCATGTTCCACTTAGGAAGAAAAGATGTTGATTCCCTTATCTGATAGATTTGTGTTTAGACCATCTCAGGTGAATGTGGGAGCACCTTGTCTCCTTAGTCTATGTCAGGCAGGTTCTTGACTGATTGGGGACCTGCACATTCACTACATTAGTGATCTTTAGTTCTTTCAACTTACCTTATTTCACCTTTGTAAACACTGTGGAAGGGGGCTGAATTTTATTCATAGAGATAAGTTCCCAACTGATTCAGAAAGCCACACACATTTCATTTAGAGATAGGTTCTCCTAACACCAGAATTTGTTGCAAATCAGTAAAATTTAACTTGATTTCCATGGCTTGTTTTAAATGAAAAAATCTTGTTAATTATTTCCATTGGCTCTCTCTGCAAAGGGGAAGATAATCAACAATGAAACAGAAGAAGTGGGTTTTCGAGGAAGTTCATAAAACTGGTTTGTGAAACAGGCAGTCCTCGAGTCTGCACAGAGCATCCAAGCCAAGTTGTTGTTTGGCAAATGCTTCAAGCACTTATAATTTTTACAAGCCAAGAACAGAAGCAATGGCTTCAGGCAAGCAGGCAGGCACCAGCATTTCCACCCACCCCCTAACTATTATTAGGGACAAACATGGGATATGAACAATTGTATTCCAAGCTCCCAGACTCTTACTAACTTGAATATTTCCATGAGGATACAATCCAGGTCCCCTACTACTGAAATAATTTTACATAGAATAACTCTGCAGAGACTATTAGTCAGTTATTAGCCTTCTAACTTATTTATGAAATTCCAGGACACATTTTGTTGGACACAGGAGGCTTGACTAGTTGAATGTTTAATCTCTTCCAGGAAGAATCAGATTACATTTTGATTCAACCTCTAGATGGCCAGTATGTTATTCCTTACCTACATTCCAGTCTCTACACCTAAGTAAACTTAGAAAAATATCCTATAATAATTTCTTAGTTTAGTATTCCAAGAAGAAATAATTCCATAATTTATCACCCCCAGCAACTTTCACTAGGACTACAGAATAAGACCTAAACCACGATTTAATCCAGACAAAAGGAAGAGGTTGTCAGGAAGGAGAAACTCTGTGCACTTCTTGGTGATCTCTGAGCTTGGTAGTTTTCTTGCAGATGTTTCATTATTTAACTAGGTAACATCATCAGTACTAAAAGAAAGTGGTGTATGCTCTCTTTTTATATACTAGTGGCTTGCCCTGTCAGTGTTGGTGGGTGTTTTCTTGATGATTCCTTCATGCTGTGTGCAGCTTATTGGAGATTTGTATCTGACACTGATGGGCAGGGCATAATGTCATGGGCATTTGTGTAGAAAGAATAGTTGTTTCTTGGTAACAACTATTCTGAGAAGTTCCAGAGAAAATCTGGAAAGGTTCTCACCTGTTTAGGATTAGAAACTATTCTTGACTAAGTCAGGGAATGTTTATGGTTTTTTTGCACTTGGATACCCATCTTTGGGCTAAGCTAACAAGGTCCTTGCTTAGCTTAGCTTGGCACACTACCTCTGGATTTCTGAAACAGTCTGACCCAAAAAGAAGGCTTTCTAAAACATCAACAGGGAGAAAAGAAAATTTCAGAGTTTGTTAGAAACAACTGTGAATCAGAGTATCATGCAACAGTTGCTTGCCCAGGTGAACAGCAGAGAACAAAGGAACTAAAATACAATTTAATGTGAGCAAAAAATCACATCATTTTTGACTCTCCCAAGACACTTAGGAATCTTGAAGTATGAACAGACATAATGAATAGATAAAATGAACAAGCATGGGAAACAAACAAAAAGGAAGAAACAGGTGGCTCCTAGGAGGATCCCATCTCAAAATAGGATACCTAAATAAATGAAAAAATACCTCTAGCAATTATAACATCAGATTATATGTGCAAACCTTTGCAATTAAATTTTTTTGCAAATGAATAATGTTTTTGTAATTGATTCAACTGTATAAATTTGGTACAGAGACTGTAGTCCTCATCTCAAGTCTTGTTTTATGTAGCTTTGCTGCATGCACATAAAACAAGAATGGGCACTCAACTCTAAAAGCTTCAGAGGGTCCAAAATACTTTGGGGATCATATGGAATAGATGTACATTAAATATATATCATGTAAGCTGTCATGTGGATCTATAGATATATTTTGCAATGTGCAACTACTGCTTCAGCTGCATTTCTACCAACTTTGTTCACTGGTAATTATGAAGTTTCTAATTAAGTGTATTGTTTTAAAATGTTGGAAACTCATCTTATCCTAAATCCTTTTGAGAGGAAAATTCAGCTTGGAAATGCAATGCAGTGTTATTTTCTCCTCAGCATGGCAATTGAAGAATCTCTCTTCTCACCCTGCAATTATTTCCCTTCTCCATGTCTCAGTATCAGCACTCTAATGACTTAATAACAAAATATTCCCAGCGGAAGAATCAGACTGCAAATCTAACCCACAGGCTTCCATTAATTGTTCCAGGGGGCAGAAGGGAAACACTGATTCTTTAAAATAAAATGTTTTTTAAAAATAGACATTCCAAAGCTACACTGCAACCTTAGCATATCCAACCACTTCCTCCAACAAGTAGAACATGATGTTTGAACACCATCATATCAGATAAAATTCAGGACATCTCATGGTGGTGGAGGAGACATGTTAAAATAAAAGAGAGCTTTCATTGAAGATAGAATCTTGGTCTGACTCCTTCTAAAAAACTGTTTAAGTAGTAGTTTAAGTAGTGCCAACCTATTTCCTTCAAGTCTTGGGGAGGTTGAAGAAGTCCATGGCCTTCAATGCCAAAAATGTCTTAGTTTCCTACACACAGCTACTATTTAAATCAGGGGTCCCCAAACTCTTCAGTTCATCAACCTCTTCATAAAGTTTCAGACTGTTCAGCAACCTCAAATGCTTATGATATGAAAGTAATTTAATCAATTTTACCATTATGTGACTGTTATTGGCTGATTATATAGCCCCTGTAAAATAATAGCAATTAAAAAATTGCCGCTCCAGTTGATTCTAAAACGAGAACCACCTTTTGTCTGCCATCACAATTTATTTTTATGATCTCCCGTTTTAGGTGGACTTCAGAGCCTCTTAGCCTCACTTGAAAATAGACGTACATTTGGATAAGTGAACTGACTGTCAAACATGAAAACATGGAAAAATTGTGCTATTAAAACACATATCAAATAACAGTTTGACCTTTCAGGTATCATTTACAGGTATCATTTTACAATGTATTAAATTTTTCTTGGCCTCTTTGAAAAGAAGTTCACATAATAAATAAACTAAGGTTCAAAGGAACCCAACTTTGCAAAATTGCTTTTTGAGGTAGAACTCAGAAATGGAGTCCAATGGTGTCAGTTTGCCAATAACACAGATGCCATCAGCAGTATAGATTCTCCCTTATTTCCCAAATGCCTGCTAAATCTGCTCCAGCAGGCTGGCAAATATGGGGAAATAGAAAGGAAAAATGAAGGGCAAATTTCTTCATACGATGCAGGATGGAATTTAAGGGGTTCAATTGTAAAAAAAGTATTTTTAAAAAATTTCAGAGCCACTTTAATGTGACAACAATTAACCTATTAGTGAATCATTTATACAATTTAGAAATGAATTCTTTCTTGTGTTTTATATTAAGCTGGGCTTGTAGACAAGTTTATTTCCTATTCTTTCCTCTATCTCTACCCAAATATTTGTTATCTCTCTTCCATGGTCTGATGTTCTTATATTGTATTACTTATTTGTCTATATAAGAAAGGAAAAAAATAATAAAATGAAAGTACCGTATTTTCCGGCATATAAGACGACTGGGCGTATAAGACGACCCCTGACTTTTGAGAAGATTTTCAGGGTTTAGAAAGTCGTCTTATATGCCGGAAAATATGGTAATAATGCTGCTATATATGGCATAATAAAGATATAATTACTTGAATTGTGTGCGCATATAATAAGCCAATTGCTGCTTAATATTTATTAAACTTATATAAAATTCTGCACAGGCAATTTCAATTTATACCCTGCTTCAATTAAAGTAGTGACTCATTAAATTGTGATCAAGTTATCTAGTTTTATATGGTATCTTATATATGAAAAAACCCACACTCAAATAAAAAGAGGAAACAGTATCCCAGTTCTTGGGAATAAGTCATATAGCACATAATATATTTGTGTTATCAACTTTGGATCAACAGGAGTTTATCTTATTCCACACAGTATTTCCAATATGTCTGATAGTAATCAACTAGGTACTTGTAGGAAATCCATATGCTACAATTGCTATCTTCTATTGCTGCTAATATTTGATTGTGAAAGTTCCACTGTGAAGTCCTATTTAGCCAAGAGCCATTGGTTGACCTTCTTAGAGCCTCATTCCTTTTTGAAACCCTCCAGAGTCCAGACCAATATCTCTTGAGCAAATAGAAGCAAGCTCCACACATTTATTAGAAGTTGCTGGAGATGAAATTCAGTTGCTGCTGAATTTCATACTGATTCATTCCACTGGATGACCTCAAGTTTTCACACAATGGGAAGAGGAAAAGGCTGATCTGTTTTCACTTTTCCCATACCACACATAATTTTATTAGCAATAATAATATCCTTTCTGCTAAGTAATCTTTTTTCCTCACCAAAGCCTTCTCCAACTTTATACCCTCCAGATCTGCTCTTCAGTTGTCTAATTCCTCCCATGACTCTCATGGTAGGGGGAATTACAGGAATTGGTCCAATGCATTCAGAGAGAGCCAGATTGGGAAAGATTAAGCAGGCTATCAGTATTGTTCACCTACCCAGACTCAAAACAGTAGAGGGCAACAGAACCACCACAAGTTTGCACAGCAGCCAGGAACCATATTTGGTCCAAGGCAACACCATGGCAACAGGTCAGCCTCACTCCAGGATTAGTTTTTAAGACTCCTGTGAGCTCTCTTTTATTTCTGCCACTTGTAAACACAAATCAAATTAGGCAATTTGCCACAACCAATTAAAAACAAACTAATAAAACCCTCAGAAAGAAACAGTGCTGCCATTGTTTTATTGCAAAGCTTAGCATACAGCACTATAACAAAGCCTCAAAGTATCTTTTTGCCACAGGAATCAAAACCATACACAATCCCTTGTTCTTTTTCACGAGTCTCCCTAAAACAGAGTGAAAGAGGCCTGGCTAATATACTTGTATCCATGTCTTTTGAATATACAGGTCCAAATAGTGCAAGAGAAACTTCAATAATCTGCTGCTGAAAAAATAAACCAGATTGCACAAAACAACTGAATTATGGGACATAAACAATAAATTTGAGAAGAAAACACCAGCAGACTCATAATCAGGTTAGACTGTAAAACTAGTTGCAACAAGGATCACAATGTCATGTAGTTGCCAAATCAGCTTCTGCAGAATTATACTAAAAGAATCACTGCAAAAGTGGATGGACAGAAATGGGTATTTTTCAATGATACTGGCAATACACACACTTAATACAAAGCTACACTTGGTCACATTTCAGCAATGTACATGCCTAAGAGCTGTATTTGTAATGTAAGGAAGCGAAGTTTCTAGCAAGTCAAAAAGGTACTATGTTTCCTTGCCAGAGTGCTCTGGAGGACAAAGAAGAAGATCTGGTAGAGACGGCACAGTTCTGAGTTGAACTGAGGTCAAAATGATTCCATGCACACAACACAAAGTAATACATTCAGCTTGCTAGAAACTACTTCTGGCAGATGTGAGCTCTTAACTTGCAATGGAAAAGAACACAGAATGCTCCTTGCTGCCTTGCTTCTGTGGGCAGTTTCTAATGGAGAAAGTAGGTAAGAAATTTTGCTTTGGAAGATATGTATCATCAAGTCTTGTTTCCACTTCTGAGACAAGGATCTTAAAAGCCATTTAGAAATATTCCTCCAGCTGTGTGAATTCAACATCCAGAATTCTTTAGCCCACATTATCACAGTAGACAAGTTTGCTTTGAAGAATCAAAGAAGGGAAAAGTAGTTTTAATCAAGCTTTCTCCAAGCGCCTGTCATGCAACATTATATATATATAATGACCTTTTTTGCCAGATTTGTTAAGTGAACCACTGCAGTTGTTAAGTGAATCATGTGGTCATTAAACAAATCTGGCAAGTTCAATAACATCCCAAATTCCAGGTCCCTGTGTTAAGTATAACATTTTCCTTCTCTCCCCCACCATTCTTTTTTTAAAAAGACAGAAAATCAAAAGAAAATGGCATTTTAACCTGGAATAGCTTTCAACCACCCTTGCATTTTAATCAAAGCAAGAAAGGAAAGTATCCAAGATGCCCAGTGCATCCTTAAAGAACTTAAATGTTTTGCTGCTGTCTTCCCTAGAAAGTGGCACCAAGTGTGCTATGTGTGTGTGTATGTGTGTGTAGGCACATTCAGACTATTTGCAGGAACAAACTGAAATTAGAAGAAGCCAAATCTATCACAACCGTACAAGCCAACACATGAACTATTTGTCCTGATTCCAAAAACCTCAGGCTAATACGGAAGAATCTGAAATATTTTTCTTCTTGTTTTAGGATTATAAACAGTCTTCTAAAACTGCAGTTGTGTGTGTATGTGGGGGATGGGGGGTGGGGAGAAGGTGAAACCAGACTTTAAGTTTAATAGTCAACTTTTATAACAAAAAGAAGAACCAACTGACAGGTTGCTTTTGCCAGTCAAAGACTTCCAAGTGTGAATGTCTGGTTCTGTGAGAATGTCAAAGCAGATACAGAATAAGCTGTTGGTTGAAAGTATATAGAAATGCTTATAAATAGAAGACAGGGGTGAATGTTGGCACACGTGTCTGGATTTACTGTCAAATGGGCAAATATTACAGCCCAAAAAGAAGGAAGGCTGTTTTCTGGTCAGCCAAGAGCAGATGTTGCCTTTCTGTTAAAACACACTTATAAAGAAAATACTGCAATAAAATAAAATACCCTATAAAATGCTGGATTATTTGGAGAAAGAAAATAACCTTTTTTGCCTTTGTCCCTGGCATGAAGGGACATGGCCAGAGATGTCAAAGAAGACAAAGAGAAAAGTATCTTATGCTGTCCCCAAGAATCTCATTAATTAAAAATCTTCCTTTCAGCAGAAGCCCTGAGTGTATCGGGGATGGAAATGAAGTCCCTTAAAAAAACCTGAATCTATTCCATAGCCATGCAGCTTTCATGAATTCAAAGGGATTCCCTTCACAGAGCTTTGGCAAAAATCATAGCTGATTCATATAGAATGATACAAAGGCATTATTTCCAGAGTATCTAAGCAACTGTTACTGAAGCTGAGACACCAATTTTCATTAACGTAGCTAAGAGCTATGGAATAATGAGTTAGATAAAGGGAAGATGCTTGAGGTTTTAAACAGAGAACTTTACTTTCCAGCTCTGTTGACTCAAAAAGATCCGAAAGTACAGGATGCTAGCAAAATAATAATAATAACCTCTCCATTGTTGGAATGTACTAAGTGGAGTTCTCTGACACAAAGATATGCATTTAAGGAATAATGCCACACTTCCTGAAAAGTGGGAGAATGAGTCAGGAATGGTCACGTGGAGCCAAAAACATCTGAGTCAAATTATTCAGGCCAGAATTCAGTTCTATTTAATTATTTTATTTGTGAAATGGCTCCTAAAGTAGCCTTTTCCGAATTAGTACCCTCCTTTCTGATGTGTTGCAATCCTTGGGGTTCCCAGTTCATTCAAATGCTGTACTCCGGCACACCTGATAAATGAGGGGTCCTTGGTGCTCTCTGAGCTTGGTTGTTTTCTTGCAGATGTTTCATTACCCAAACTAGGTAACATCAGTGCAAATCCCCTTTATTGGTACCACATATGGGCATCAAATGCTTCAGAAAGCATGCAAATTAGAAAAATATGCTTGTAGGCACACTTCCACCAAGGAACAACTTTTCTTCTTGCATGAATATCCTGCAGATACAAACCTCCAATTAACTGCACAGATGCATGGGAAAAATACCCCCCCCAATGAGCAAAAATTACTAGCACTCGTGATGTTACCTAGTTTGGGTAATGAAACGTCTGCAAGAAAACAAGCAAGCTCAAAGAGCACCAAGGACCCCTCATTTCAATCCTGAGCTACAAATATTCTCCTTTATTGACACCTGATGAATATCAGATTGGGAAAAGCAATTTTTTTCTGTTGGATACTGTTGGGTTGTCTGAAGAATTAAACACCACATTACGCAAAGTCATTGTTATAAAGTGGTTAAGAAACTGGACCTGGAATAAAGAGATACAAGTTCAAATCCCCACTTGCTTATAGAACTGAATGTTTTACAGGTCCACATTTTAGGCCAATCTAACTCCATAAGACTGTTATTGTAGGGAAGAAAGGAAACTTCTTATACTCCACAAAATATAAACACAATGAATACAGGATAACTAAATATTAACAGCAGAAAGGGGCTGTTATAAAATGTTCATCAAATTGGTTTGTTATTTTGTTAATACAATAGGATAAAGGTATGTATATATGTATGCATGTAGGCAATCCATGATCACCAGAGATTTCTTCTGGAAGATGCACATGGAATTTTACTGAATGCTGCCACATCTGTTTCTGTTTAAATGACACGGTGGCACTAATGTTATGCCCTTTCAAATGCATAGTTTCCATCAATCATTGCCTTCAGGACTGATGCAATAATTACCATTTCAATATTTATAAAATGTTTTGGAATAGTTAGAATAAGTACAATGGTGTTTACGGCAGACTTATTTAGGAAAATCATTATTATTCAACATAATTTTGGTCACCATATTACAAAAAAGATGTTGAGAATCTGGAAAAAATTTAGAGAAGAGCAACTAAGATGATCAAAGGCCTGGAGACTAAAACATACGAAGAACAACTGCAGGACTTGGGTTTGGCTAGTCTAAAGAAAAGAAGAAATAGGGGTGACATGATAGCAGTGTTCCAGTATTTGAGGGGCTGCCACAAAGAAGAGGGGGTCACGTTATTCACCAAAGCACCAGAGGGCAGGACAAGAAACAATGGCTGGAAACTGATCAAGGAGAGAAGCAACCTGGAATTAAGGAGAAACTTCCTAACAGTGAGGACAATTAACCAGTGGCACAGCTTGCCTCCAGAAATCGTGGGTGCTCCATCACTGGAGATTTTTAAGAAGAGACTAAATAGACACTTATCTGAAATGGTGTAGGACAGGTTCTTCTGCTTGAGCAGGGGGCTGGACTAGAAGATCTCCAAGGTCCCTTCCAGCTCTATTCTATTCCAGTTCTAAACAGCTTCCTGGCTTTCATCATGTGCTTGTTCACAAAGCTATGACACCTCCTCATAATATAAGGTTATCTTTTTCCTTCTTTTTTTTCCTGCCACAGAATAGCAGTCTCAGAGCCACAAGCTACTATAGTGGAGGGTGTGCTCTGCAAGGGGACCAGATGTTTATGGAGGAAAAGTAAAGGATGACCATCTGTCATGTAGGCCAACTCCTCCTTCCATATTTAGACCATGCTCCAATTATCCATTTACTGCCTGTGTGAAAGTGTGAACAGTGCCCATCACCATATCATGTGGCCTCAAATCTCTGTCTTGTGGGATTCTCAGCTTCAGCTGCAAATTTCTAACTTTTGCCTGCAAAAGGCCTGCCAGTTTGAAAAGAAAATGAGTGGTAATAAGCGTTCAGCTTGTTGACTAAAACTGCCTGTTGGGAACATTTTCTTCATATGTGGTTCCTCCAAAATTATTTGTCTCTTTACAGGGATTTTATTTTTAGGGCAGCCACACCTTTGACGGTTTTTTTTCAAGGTTATGTTAATTGCAAAAGCCTTTATTGTGTGAAAGCCAATTGGGTTAATGTGTAATAGAAAGCCTTCTGCACTAATGCAATAATAGAAGTCATGATATTTGCTCAAAGCAAACAATTCCTTGACAGGAATGAAATAATTAAGAAGCCATTTCTGGAGCAAATTATACAAAGTATAAATTCTGGGGTGTTGGCATATTGAGAATCGTTGGGCTGTTTTTAAATCACAGAGAGTAATTTTTTCCTCAACCTCAAGGGCTTACATCACACACAGACACACACACACACAAACCCAAAATACACAAGCAAAGAACGAGCACATTTCTCCTCCAGGCAGCTTGCTGGCAAAACACTAATGTGATCATGTTTGGATGACTAAATCTGATATTCAGAGTCCAACAATAGATTATCAGTAGCAACTCAAGAGGAAAATATAGAGTTGCTCAGTTAAGTAGTAACATACAGAAAGCAAGGAACATCCTGAATTTTAGGGACTTGATTTGTATCCTGAAGCATCACATCAGAGCTCTCATTTGTTCGGGGGGGGGGGATGGCATTCACCTCAAGCATCCATCTTCCTGAAGTTTGAGATTAACTAAGGAGACCTCATTCAGATTCCATAGTTATAGTCTATACCCACCACAAGCAGATGTTTCCTGTTATGGGGGTGGTGTGATGATGGTTGTTGTTATTGTTACTACCATGGAATAATTATTCTTGGAAGTTCACTTGCTCTCTTCTCTTGTTTTTGTTAGGAAAAAGTAAATGGTATCCCTATTCTGACAACCTTGAGATGGATAGTTGACTAGCAACTGCAAGAGTAGTTATTTTTTTTTCTTTAAAAAAATGGGGTGTGTACAGTGTTATTTACACAGGATTGTCTGGAGATTATGAAGACTTTCTTGCTTTAGATAACTTGAATCTTTTAAGATGAAGAAAAAAGTTTATATTAATATTAACTATGACTTCTAAAATATTATCGTTGAGAAGTATAAGGTTGCTTAAATTTTATATCTAAAGCTAAATGCAGCATTAATAAACCTCAAAATACATTACATTATTTGCCATATAATAAAGGTTTTTATCTTAACTTTAATACTTAATACTACG
>NW_015386492.1:118707-152123 GCF_001527695.2 Protobothrops mucrosquamatus | reverse complement strand
GAGAATGGCAGGCATTATTCCCAGCCTCGTTCTGAGTGCAAGCTGGCAGGCTTTACTCTGCTCTTATAAACTCTCCTCAAAAGCCACCTTTTTCCAACTCTAATCTTTTAAACTCCAGTAACACTAGAGTAAGCATTGCAAAAATCCATGCAAGCAAACAACAGAGCCTTTTATGTTCTCTTGGAAATTAAGAAATGTATTGTTAAGCAAACATTCATAAACAAACATTCACATTGTTAAATATATGTTCTAAATATAGAAAGAAGAGTTGCATCTACTAGAGCAAAGTGATTTATTATTATGCATAAGGAATAACTCTATAGTACTGAGGCTATACATCCATAACAAGCCATGAATTCTATAAGCATTCTGACTTTTAGTTATGAGACTAGGGGATGGGGAAAAATCCATAATTACTATCTATCTTCTATTTTTATAGAAAAATCAAGAACTTCAATTTTTATATTATTAATACTTTCATTCACTCATTCATTTATACAGCTACCTTCTCAAAAATGTCTTAGGGCAGCATACAGTTGAAACCAAGTTCACTAAAAGTAAATATTCATAAAATAATAAAATTTATGTAAAAATATATGGAAAGCAAATGAACAATAAGGCAGTTGTACAGGACAAGTTTACTAATCCTCTTCGCCCAACGCCTGGAGGAAAAATCAGGTTTTCAAAGCCTATAAAATGTAGGCAGGATTGGAACCACCCAGATGCTGACAGCCTTCAGACACTGAATGAGAACCTTGAAGGGATAATTTGAGCAACTAGAGGCTGAGATGTATAAATGAGTATAAATGATATGTCCTCACCCAGCAGCCTCATGTTATTGTTAAACAGGAGTGGGTGGAGAATCAAACTCTGAAGAACCCTCAAGCCAGGGACAAATCCACCCTATCAATTCTGACTGAAACTGCCTGTGGAGGAAAACCACTGAAACACGATACCTCATACTCATACTCTCAAATATGTTTGTAACTGGGACAGTAATCAGAGACTAAGTGTCAAAGGAAGAATTTCTGGGGGGAAAAATACATTCAACAATACAGTATATACTGTTGTGCTGCCTTTAATCAATCTTGTTCTTGGGCCAAGCAATTATCCAGAATTGACCCCCCCCCCCAAAAAAAAATCCTAGAAAGGACACCTGCTTCAGTGATAAGTCTTCAATCCATTTGGGAACATGTTCCTTGCTTCCGTATATATATATCCTCAGGTTATATTATATATTATATCTCCTTAGTTTCCATTGGATGCTTCACCCCACTTGGCATTTTAAAAATATTCTTTTCATATATGCACTGACAACCCAGGAATGCCTTCAAAGCAGTTGGGCTGAGTATTCCAGAGGATAGTTTCATAATGCTAATGTGCTTTGTGAAGTTCTCTTTGAAAGGTTTGCAAAACCACCTAGAAAGATGGGTGGCATATAAATTTAATAAATAAATTAATAAATCAAACAAGTAAGCAAGCCCTGGTAAATGCAAAGATAGATTATAAATATGAAGATTACAAATTCTAGATGCAGAAATGGAAACAGGGATAGCAAGAGCAAATCTGACTTATCATGATCTACACAACTATGCATAACTGAGCAGCATACCAAGGGCATATTGTATATTGCACTACAGCAAAAGGGGCCTATCTACTGGTTGATGCAACTAGCCTCTTAAATATTTTTCTGGAAGGGTGCAACTCAATTATACTTCACATGATGGCACAGTAATCCTGCTATTATTTATTCTTTCTCACACACAATACAGCTCTTTTTAAAAAGCCCTGAATAAGTTTTATATTATGAAATGCCACCAAAGCAAAAATAATTTTAAAAAATCACAATTTAGCTGAGAAGTGCATTATTTCTTTTTAGTATCTGGTGCTACAGACACAGAATCTTCACATTCTTCATAAAGTAGTTTGCATGGCTGCAATTGTTTATATTTTTGAGGATGTGTAAACTGGTCACCTAAAAAGCATTGCCCAATATGTAGGGTTCATTTATGACTGATCTAGCTACAGTCCAGGACTTCCTGAGAGCTGTGGAGAGGAAAATGCACAATCCAAGACTTATTGCCGTAATTTCAAGACCTGAGGTAGCAATACAACCCAAGAATAATGTACAGGTAGTCTTCAACTTACAACAGTTCGCTTAGTGACAGTTCCCATGACATTGAAAAAAGTGACTTATGACTGTTTTTCACATCTACAACCACGACAGCATCCCCATGGCCATATGATCAAAATCCAGACGCTTGGCAACTGACTTCTATTTATGACCTTTGCTGTGTCCCGGGGTCATGTGATCTACCTTTTGTGACCTTCTGACAAGCAAAGTCAATGGGGAAGCCAGACTCACTTAACAACCGTGTCACTAACTTAACAACTACAGTGATGTAAAATGGGGCAACATTCATGGGGCAACATTCATGGGGCAACAGGTTGTAAAATGGGGCAACATTCCCTCAACAAGTGTCTCATTTAGCAACAGAAATTTGAGGCTCAATTGTGGTCATAAGTCGAGGACAACCTGTACTATATTAGGAAGGAATTCCTGCTCTCCTGCATTTCAAAGAACATGGTTGATCTCTTTCACAATAATAGCAATGTTCCCTGTGGCTTTGCAAATCCACACTGGAGCGGTCAAGCTATTTACTTAAAAAGTGGGTTGGCTGTTGAAATTCCAGGCACACAACCAACCTTGTGATCTTGATCTAGATGCCTGAACTTTGCTCAGTGCTTAAGTAAGCAGACTTAGCTGACAGAAGTGAAAGTTCGAGTGCAAACACGGCATTACTCAGCTGGACACCCACTCTCCCTGAGCCATGAATTCTAATTACATGTTTTGCCACTGCTGCCAATGATTCTTATACTTGGATTTCTGCTTAAACAAACTCAGAAACAGTAATTGCTGTTGTTATGGCTTTATAATAATTGGACAAGAGGTAAATAGTGTTTAGACCGTCTGGTCTGCCAGAATTTTCCCTTTATTATTTTGGGGAGTAATACAAGCTCATGAAACAGTGATTTCCCATCAAGATCAGGATTATCCAATCTAAAACTACCAATAAGGAAGTGGAACCTAAGAAGCTCCAAAAAACAGAAGAGAAAGTTTGTGGTCTTGTTCCGGCCTGCCAATAGTTTGTGGAAATCATGTGAACTGCTGGCAGTTGTTCCCAAATTTGCCTCCTTCCTCAGTTTCCCTGGACACCTCACCAGAAACAGAAGGTATCATACAATGGCAATGACTAGGAAGAACAGAACACATTGGCAGGTTCAGAGTAGAAATACTTTTCAGCTGGATTGAAATTTTCCCTATATAAAAGGGCTTCTTGGACATTTGGATAGACATCTGTTATCATTACTGCCCAAAGTACAAGATCTTCCTAAGAATTCGGATGTGAGAAACATGGTCTTCAAGAGTTCTCCACGATTAAATTTGATTCAATTCTGCTTGTGTTTCATGACTCTCAGAGTCTGGCTATTTTGCTTCCATATTGACACCAATAGCATCATCACAGACCCCAGAAACTTCACATACAAGATTAGAGCTGTCTTAATTGGATAAATACCATCATCTGCCAGCAATGCTCTTCCAAATTCTATGAAGGACAAATGAGCCAGGCTTTGCACAAGTTTGATTCAAAACAAGGACAAAGTAATATCAGATCATTTTAATACCCTAGGACATTTAATTACTGTTATGCTACAAAGAAATTTCACCAGCACAATAAATTGAGGTTGAAATTTTCCAGCATTAAAAGGTTTCAGGCTATCTTAGAAGGTTTCAAGACATCTAAGAGGTTTTTATCATATTACAATTACTATCCCTCTCCAGGGTACTTACTGGGTGCCAATCTTTGAGGGAGATGGGCAGTTCAGAAGTTTGATAAATCAATCAATCAATCAGTCAACCAATCAATGATGAGTCACTTTTAACTGTTTCGCATGCAACCTGCATCTGCATAACCACCCTGTCTTTCCCCACCATTTTCCTTCTCCCCGTATCATTCCAGTTTAAATCCCACATCAATTTCCCCATGCATCAATTAAAGAAAGATGGGGAAAGATATGTTCCTTAGCCTTCAGAATTATTTATAAAAATCTTCTGCTTGATCCACAAGAAGGCATAGTACTGAATTTAGGTAACACTTCCAGCAAAAGTGAAAAGCACTTTGGTGTAGTAGTTAAAGCACCAGGCTATAAACCAGGAGACTGTGTTCCAATCCTGCCTTAGATATGAAACCAGTGAGTGACCTTGAGCCAGTCACTCTCCCTCAGCCTTTGAAAGCAGGCAATGGTAACTCACTTCCAAAATCTTGCCAAAAAAATGACAGCACTTGTCCAGGTAGTTGCTAGGTACTGACTTGAAGGGATGAAAAATAATGACAAAAATAGCACTCTTACCAGCTGTAAGAATCATAGAAATGAAATATTTATATAACATCTTTTACATGTGTTATATGATTCTAAATATTTATCTGATTCTAAGGTAAGACAAAAGTCATATGGGCTTAAAATCCAGATTTAGTTTAAAAAGACTGATATATTTATTTCTGCAAATTTCATACAATTTCAGTTCTACATAATATACACAGGTTTGATTGTATGTTTTTATTTCTGCCACTACAGATGTATATCATATGGTCTCCAGCTTTCAAAACATCTACTTAGGAAGAAGCTGAAACAGCATTAGTGTACAGCTCAGACGTTACCACACTAAAATTGGACAGCTGGCTTTATGAAAGGGCACCTAGGAAGTATATCTGTTTTCCTTGTATGCTTTTGTGAGAGACAGCCCTGATCAAAATTGAGTGGAGCTGTCTTATAGACATGTTTTTCTCCTTATGTTCTAGTTTATGGAACAGTTGTAAGAGATCCAGATAGTATTTTTTTTAATTATAATGGAAAGGGTGTCATAACCAAACTTTTGATTTGTTAAGTATATATAATTTTTCAAACTGGACATGGTTGTATTTTATGGATAACATGGGTATTTGTTTATCTGAACTGTTTTTAATGGTCTTATTCTAGTTTTATAAATTGTTGGAAATCTTTCTGGAGTCAATCAATCGAACAATGTGTAGGTTTAAATATGAATGAAAAGTAGGTAGGGCGCTATCTAACAAAATGAAATTCAATGGTGAAAAAAGTAAGGTTCTACATTTAGGTAAGAAAAACCAAATGTACAGGTATAGTATAGGGGGGTACCTTGCTCAATAGTAGTAATTGTGAGAGGGACCTCGGAGTCCTAGTGGACAATCACCTAAATATGAGCCAGCAGTGTGCTGCAGCTGCCAAAAAGGTCAACACAGTGCTAGGCTGCATTAACAGAGAGATAGAATCAAGATCACGTGAAGTGTTAATACCACTTTACAATGCCTTGGTAAGGCCACACTTGGAATACTGCATCCAGTTTTGGTCACCGCGATGTAAAAAAGATGTTGAGACTCTAGAAAGAGTACAGAGAAGAGCAACAAAGATGATTAGGGGACTGGAGGCTAAANGGAAGTTTTTAAGAAGAGACTGGACAGCCATTTGTTCGAAATGGTATAGGGTTTCCTGCCTGAGCAGGGGGTTGGACTAGATGACCTCCAAGGTCCCTTCCAACTTTACTATTATTATTATTATTATTATTATTATTATTATTATTATTATTATTATTATTATTATTATTATTATTATTATTATTATTATTATTATTACTATTAGGTTTAGTTATGAATGAAAGGGATAAAATATATGTCAGAAAGTATGAGCCAGTGGCTAGTGATAGTTACATGTTGTGCTCGGGTGAATGGTAAGGCTGAACATGAGAAAAAAGCATATACAATTATGATTGCCACAAAAGGATGAAAAATACTCTCATAAGAAATGAAAACAGCCATGTAAAAGCATATGTTCGATTAATTTTGTTATATTAAATAAAAATTGTAAAATGAAGAAAAAAATGATAGTAATCTGAATGTAGTGAGAATGGTTTTATTTAAGAAGTATAAGGAAAAAGGGAAAAGAAGAGATAGAATTAAGTCAAGCATGAATGGGTGCTGAATGAATGTGAACACAGAGTGTGATCCATATGAATGAAATATATTCAATTAGCCTAATCATATAGAGAAAATAGTGACCAAATTACAAAAAAATATGAAAGATGAGTAAACATATTGAGAGAAAGGGGAAAACTAAGAAAGTTATATTTGGACACAGTTCATGAGATCCTTAAGAGAGAGAACAGAGGGAGATTATGGATGTATTCTCCAGGGGTTTGTAAACACAGAAAGAAACGGAGAAGTATAATAAATAGGTTGCTGTAAAACAGATTCAGTAGCATTCCCCCCCTTATCTATGACTTCAATTTCTTTGGCTTATCATTTCTTACTTTCTTTTTGCATTTTTCATAAATTGATTAGTCCCAAATGGAATAGCGTGAAGTATGTGTTTGGATGTACATGTACAGTATGCATATATATTTTAAAGACTTAAATGGGAGATTAACATGCTGTAAAATAAAGTACAACCTAGTGTGTCTTATTCATTTCCTAATATGGTTCAGCATCTCACATAAACCCTTTAGGGAGCATTCTTCCTTTGGAGGCAAGCCCGTTTGCCTAGGAAAAATGTGAGCTGATGTGGTGAGGAACAACTTCATAATTTCTCTTAATGTAAATGGATATTTTGTCATTGGCCACGTTCAGCATGGCAGCCATTCATGAGGCTGAACCAACTGGCCCCAAAAGATTAGAAATCTCTGCTTTATATGTTCCCACTGAACATGAACAAAGAGACATTTAAAATGAGTAAGAATAATTTTATGTCCTATATCAGTGGTGGCGAACCTATGGCATGGGTGCCAGAGGCGGCACTCGGAGCCCTCTCTGTGGGCACACATGCCGTTGCCCCAGCCTTGCCTTCCCCCGCGACCCCCTCCTCTCCAGCAGCCCCCCTGAAGGAGAGTTGCCCTTGAGCGTGGCCCACATGGAGCAACGCAGCCAGGGACATGGTAGCCAGGCAGCGTAGACAAGACTCTGCCCTCACACCCCATCATGGAGTTGATGCTGCAGGGCGCGGGCAGAGGGTGTGGCCCCCATAGTGCTGCTGGGCTGCCTGGGCAATCTGTGGCGGGCCCTGGAGGCGGTGAGTGGTCCTGTGGGCAGGCGGGGTGGGGGATGGGAGGCAGAGTGGGGCGGGGCAGGGGGGTGGAGCAGGGGCGGGGCTAGTTTTTGGGCACTCGGTCTCTAAAAGGTTCATCATCACTGTCCTATATGGTCATATAATGGTTCTTTTCAAAACAGAACCTTCTACATGTTTTGGATTACAATCTTCTAGTGTAGCCCAAGGCAGCTCATGTAGAATTTTGCTATTATCTAGAATGACATATATTAATATGTGCTAAAGCAGAATATATATCACTTTCTTCTCCATTCCTTATCCAGTGTTTAGATCACTTCACTTCATAATTCTCAGTGTATCTTCTCTGCTACCTCTAACCTGCTTTTTTCCCCATTCTTCTTTTCTTCCCTATATTTTATGTCCACAGAACAAACATGAAATGCTTGTAACCTGCCAAGCATTACTGCAATGAAACCACTGCAGAAATCAGTTAGGGATTCAGTAAAATACGGTTTTGCTATAAACTGGAAATAGTTATTTACCCAGGGTCCCATTAATGTGGAAATGAATGAATGAATGAATGAACGAATCAATCAATTAAAAGGACACAGTATATGATCAGGAAATTAAAACAGACCTAACCAGGCGCATTTTACCTGGGCCAGACATTATGCTACTTTGCACTAAACCAAGGAAATAGAACTAAATAAACTCATCACACACTCTTCTAATTATTCTCCATTACTCATAACATATCTTTATGTCAGAGTCCACAAAAACAACACATTATCCATTGCCTTCCAATTAAACCAATACCTTCTGCAACCTCCTGCATTCAGCCATTCACCATTTGGTGAAACGTCTTCAAAGAAAAACAAGAAAGTCCAGTTGCCTCATAGAAAAGCATATTTGGGATAACTATGACCTAGATAACTGAGAATCTCCATAGACATTCGGAGGAATTAATCTGATTTAATCTTTAAAAATTTGTTTTCAATTGTTTTTCAAAGTCCAGTTGCCTTTTGAAAAAAGCACCTTTGGGACAACCAAGGCTGGATGACTGAGAATCTCCATAGATATTTGAGCCAAGCCTTCTCACATTGAAAAGAGCAATAATGTATGCTTGTTTAACTAACTCCGCAATAGGAAATTGATGTTGGTTAAATGGATAGCTAGAAATAAATAAATGCACAGAAAGACCATGTCTTGCTGAAATATATTTTCAGCTATTTATACAAATAAGATGACTCTCATCTTAAATAACAAAGTCAATTTATTGAGAAATAGATTTTCCCCCATAAGAGATCTTCAGTTTCCTTACCCACGCTTTATTACAATGATTCATTCTTAAAAATATACTGTCTTTTTCTTTAAAAACAAAACAAAAGGGAAAGGAAAATAAACTTACCTAGCATCTCCTTTTGAAAGGTTAGTGTTCACAGGATGAAGAATAACTTTGTTGGTCTCCACATCTATCACACATTTTGTATGCAGATCTATTTCTATTATGGGAAGAAAAGGAGGAGATAAACATGTCAAATGCCATTCTTAGAACCATAGTTTTATAGCAGGGGTTTCAAACTTGCAACGTCACGAGCCAACAGTTTGACACCCCTGTTTTATAGCATTACAACCTGATCATTTCTACTTTGCTAATGAATTTGTCCCGATTATCTGTAACTGCCTACCAGGATATTCAGCTTTATACTTGTTCTAAAGTATAAATAAGTTACAGCAGCTTTCCCAAATCTGGCATCATCCACATCTGCTGGATTACAACGGTCTGCATTCTACTTGTATGGCTGGAGCCCCAATAGATGAAAATGATGGGAACTTTTATCTAACAGATGGAGAGAAGGCACCAATTTTGGGGAACCTACTGCAGGTTTCTTTCTGTTGCTCCTACCATCTCCAAAGAGCTGGTTGTATAGAATCTGCAGAGACATTCTGAAGGACTGTGAAGGAACTATAAAGTCCAGAAATAGAGAGGAAGGAAGACAAAAGCTGTCACACAATTATTTAAGTTAGGTAAGTGGGAGAAGGACATTTCCTCTCTAGTATCAATATGTTTTGTCATTGTTACATCCAGAACAAAAAGAATTCCTTAGTGTGAAGTACAAGACTTAAATGAAAATTCTATGAAATAATGTAGGAAAACACAGAGCAAATATTCTCATAGATCTGCCACAGACAATCAGACCAAAACAGATAAATAATACTGGATTAAACAGACCAACTGTGAAAGACTGGTACAAGTGTACCTAATAAAAAATGATGCAGCCATTTCCTCTCCCCTATTCTGATTGTTCCACATCAGGGTATAAGCTAGTGATAAAGAATCCAAGAAGGATTCTACTTCTCTATCCCCATTTTCCATTTCTATCCATACAATCATACATTTTATCTTATCAGTATCTGCAGACTTGAGGAATGTTCTCAAATTCTACTGAATGAGAATGATAATCTCCTTCTTTGTTGCTCAACACTTCTCAAACTGAGTGTAAGCTGAACCTGCATGCAGGAAGGACACTGAAGGTGAGGACATTGTACACATCTCCTATGTTGACTGCAGCCTTCAAATATTCACATTTGTGGCTGAGGCTTTGAATTGGTAGATACCAAGAAACATATAGCTTTCTTTCACTACAGAGAAGTTGGGAACAAAACAATACTTCTTCCTGGAATTGATATTGATTCTATACTGCAAGTTCAAGTAGGTATCATTTACATTTCTACAAATGGAAGCTGTAAACCCAGTTCATTGAAAATCCACCTTTTAAAACATCTAATCACAAACTAGCTTTGCTGGCAAAAAGGAAGAAAAGATGGGAGAACCATTGTCTTCTAGAGAAAATGAAGCATAATCTGGTATTTGAATAATTTTAAACATATTTTACATTTGGGCAGCAGATAAATATTCCAAATTAATAGAACATTTTTAGCTTACACTAAAGAAAAATATATTCCTGCTTCTTCTTCTTTCACATTTGCAAATGAGAGCTACTGAAAGGAAGCAGGAATTAGTTCAAACAAAGAATATAATATTTTCTTATTGAACATAAGATGGAAGGGGGAGAAGGTAACCTAAGGCAATATGCTATTTCTTTTCAATAAATATAAAATAAGGCATATAGGAAGCACTTCAGATATAAAAATAGCTTTTCAAAATATTCACCCTGGAAAACTGTGGGCAGTTTTCTTATCAAATAGTTTTAGGTTCCCTGGACTGAACAGGATAACCAAAAATTATACCTTTTATGTGGATACTATTAATATTAAAACATAATTAATTCTGAAGATACAAGCAACTTCAAATCCTACACACACAAAATGCAAAATGATTTACAATCTATCCAAGGGCCTGAGGGTCAAACTTTATGAAGGACTTCATCAAATCAGAAAGGATTAAAAAATACCATGACAAGATGATTAGAAGATTGGCAATTGAAATATATGAGAATGAGACTTGACTATGATGGTAAGTGATAATATACTTGAATCCCGTACTGGTATCTGAAAGGAGGTCAGATTAAAAAAAATGCACATTAATTGGTATCATCCAGGAATGCAGAATATACTGGTAATGGTTTTAAATTATAGGAATGAAGATTCTTCTGAGCTTTAGCAAAGGGCTTTAAAAATAACAGCAATTTAACAGTGGAATCAATTATCTGGTGAAGTAGTAGGCTCTACATTGGTTGGCTGGGGAATTCTGGGAGTTGAAGTCCCCACATCTTCAAACTGCCAGAGTTGAGAAACACTGAATTAGATTACTATCTGTCAGGGGTGTTTTGATTTAAGCACCTGCACTGACAGGAACCAGATTTGATGATCCAAGTAGCCCCTTCCAATTTCATCAATGGAGTCACAGACAGTTTGCTTAATTATGGTTTTGATAACAAGCAATAGTTGAATTGACGCCGTTAAACTATAAAGTATGGTTTATAAACCACATATGGCTAGAAACCAGGGAACTGTGACTTTTAGTCCCACCTTAGGCATGAAAGCCAGCTGGGTGACATTAGGCCAGTCATTCTCTCTCAGCCCAATCCACCTCACCGGGTAGTTGTTGTAGGGAAAATAGGAGAAGAAAGGAGTATTAGATATGTCCCCTGCCTTGAGTTATTTATAACAATAATAAAAGTGGGACAAAAAAACCTAAATCCAACTATACTAAGCCAAACTAGACATATCATACTAGTGCTTAGCATAATGTATAAGCATGATTCTATTTACTGTGTTCATCATCAAAAAGGAGATGAAATGTTACTAATGTATTTAAGGAACTGAGTGAAGACGAACGATATTTCCAAAGGTAATCCTAGTGATAGGGGTTGTTTTCATTATAAAAACAAGAAAACATTGTGTAATTGGAGTAGTTGTTTTAAAATTTTCTAATATTATGGAATTTCTACATTGAACCACTTGCTGAAAAGACTCCGTAAAAAAATTACAAAGCTCATGCATGTTATTGAACATGCTGGGATCCATTATCAGGTGAATATAACTACCACTAGTTAAGTTTAACTGCTGTCCCAAATGTAATAGATATATACATGAAATAGGCTTCTGCAGCTGTCAATTACAGCAAATTAACAGTAAATGTCTCAGGATCATCAGTCTTCTGAAATAAAATCTCACACTCTTTTCAATCACTTTCCAAGAAACTTTAAAATCCTTATGATAGAAAGCTCCAGTGATTCTGGAAATAAATCCTACAGTTTCAAATAGATACCAGTTGGCATTCCAAAAGGAAAAAAACAAACTTCTTAAAGGCAAATCCAAATAACACTATTAATTAGAGAAACAAGGTATGGAAGATAATCATATCTCTACTCTATTTCCTCGGTGAACATATGCTATTCTTGAGATATCTTTCCTTTAACACCATCCCTGATTGAAAAGTAAAACTTGCATTGACTCAACAATGAATTAGAAAGAAATCCAGAGAAGCCACAGTTTTATGAAATGTGTTGCCACAAATGCCAGCTAAAAGCACTCTTCTGCAGATGGTGAATGAAGCTATAAAAGGAAGGAAGGAAGGAAGGAAGGAAGGAAGGAAGGAAGGAAGGAAGGAAGGAAGGAAGGAAGGAAGGAAGGAAAAGTTAGGGATTCAGAAAATGTTTTATATAGATTCAGTGACTAACTCTACAATACAGTGCATACCTTCTTGAGGGTCTCCTATTAAAAAATAAATAGACCTACTTCTAAATACTATGTGAGGTAATCTGCTGCTTGTGACACTGATTTTATTTGAATTTAGAGTAAAAAAAAAAGTTGAGGGAAAGGGGAATTTATAAAAAGCTTAAAACAGGGTTTACAATCAGCATTTTTTCTAATCACCTTACAAAGGATATCCCTGTACAATCCATTAAAATTTCAGACTACAATAGTTCATTTATTATGTATGAGTACAGCAGCTAGAAAACACACAATACTTGTATTCAGATATCCAGTGCTAGGTAAAATAGAAACCCAAAAGGTAGCCCTGCTCCAACAAACCTGTGGAAGAAGAATATACTTAGAAACATTATTTTGAGCTCTAATTGTTTGCAATAGTGTAAAATAAAATCCAAACGAGTCATCTTTACTTCTCATAAATCTATCCTTCAGCTAAGAAAATTAATAAGTTTTAAAGTGCACTTTAAATGAAAATCATCAGTCATTTGAGGGCTAGCTATATTATGAATGTGTTCTTAAATTTTGTATTCTTGTAATCTTTACATTAATGTTTTAGATCACTAATAAACATATGGGTTAAACAAGGACAACAACTTTTTAACTGTGCTGTTAACTTGGGGCATATTGGGAGCAAATTTCAAGTGTTTCCTTTCAAAACAGACCTATTTAAACAGTACCATAAGAGAGCATTGAGACTTTCATAAAAGAATGTGGCAATTGCATGCTTTTATCACTGTTCTGAAATAATATGGCCACATGCTTCACTTCTGTAACAGTTTCCCCAGACTTTATTAGTTCTGCCCTACAACTTAAGAGCACATTCAGAATCAATTAGCATTATGTGCAAAATCTTCTTGGTTTGGAAAAGGTTAACAGAGAACAGAATCCATAGGATTCTCTTACAGTATTTTGCTAGCAAACTTGAATGTGCCATTTTGTCAAATGGATAATTCCTCTAATAGGTTTTGTCTCCTGTAATTAAACATTCCATGTTACATCCACACATTTGTCACGTTCTTATTTCAAAGATGTACAGCCCATAGAAGTTCAAAAGGTTTGCAGTATTAGCAAAATACACATGAGGAACATGAGTTGTGCAGGAAAGGGTTGTTGATATTTGTGTAAAGAGGTTCAAAGAGGAATCCAATACAGATTGTATAATTAAGAGAGAGAACAGAAACAGAAGAGAATCTATCTTGTGAAAGACCAACCCCAAATTCATTCGCTCCTATCATAAGCATGGTTCCTTTATCCAAAACCTGAAAATTAATAATCTAAGTTCCGTATAACTTAGCATTTGTCTTGCCTCCATAATGTTGTTAGGGTAGCTCCCACATTAAGCCGCACATCAAATAGTTAGTGATGATATGGTTGTAATTAGGAAGCTGGCTGATGGTCTTTGATTAAAAGTATATCAGTGAATGTAGCTTGAGATAAAAGCACTGCCTTCACTGAAATTGTCACTTTTATTTCCTATGTTTTTAAAGTATGCATTGTAAAGGGGATTGGAATATGTTTGCCAATTTATTAGATGGAAGTGTATTAAAGTTTAAGAATCAGAAAATTAGACAAGTTCAAAAGCTATAGTTTTAAATGGCCTTGTTTTTCTAAATCAAAATTCTAAATCAAAATCAATTTTTCAGGTTCAGATATACAGATAGTCATCAGACCAGTTACTTAATTAGTGTTTGAAATTATTACGGCCTTAGAAAGGGGCTTTATGGCCTGTAAAAGACTTCCAACCATTACAAAATATCTCTCTCTCTCTCTCTCTCTCTCTCTCTCTCTCTCTCACACACACACACACACACACACACACACACACATGGCAGTCATGTAATTATGATATGAGTTCTTGGCACTGTTCTTGTGATATGGGTTCTTCTTCTGTTCACACTTACAAATGATTACCAAGTGCCCCACAATCACATAATCGCCATTTGCAGTCTTCTCTGCTTGTCTCCTCAGAATGTCAGTGGGGAAATCGACAATGAAGGACTCCCTCTTTTCTCTGGGGGCTGGCAAAAAGAGCACCCTGCTCATCTTTGCCTGCGTGAATCTCAACAACTGAAATGCAAGCAGGCATGGAACTTAAAATCCTTCTCTCCATACCTCCACGGAGCTCTCTGCAGAGGCAGGGAGACAAGGACCCCAAGCTCCGTTTATTCCTGGACCTCCTCTTTCAATATTCAAGCAGGCACTGAGCTCAAATCCCAATCCCTGTCTCTGTGGAGTTCTACACAGAGGCAGAAGAGAAGGACCCCAAGCTCCATTATCTGCCTGGATTTCCAAGCATCCAAATCCTTCCTTCCTCACCTGCACAGAGCTCTCTGCAGGACCCTAAGCTCTGTGCCTGCTTGAATCTTGGCAGCCAAAATCCAAGCATATACAGAGCCGAAAATCCCTCTCTCCCTACATCCTTCCCTTTTCCTTTCTCTAACTCTCTGCTCTTCCACTCAAAGGGGCTATTACTCTGGGAAGGAAACTCAGCTCTCAGTTCTCAGCTGAGAAGTCTCAGCTCTCAAAGGGCTGCCTGTTGGGCATGTGGGGGGGGAGGGGAAATCTCAGCTATACATGGAGCAGAGATGTCCTTCCAGCAGGCAGCCCTTTCACTCCATCCACTTAATGACCCAGAAGATCACTTAAGGAACACAATTGGGAGTGCCATGTTTGTGGTGATTGAGCGAAGTAGTCATGTGAACATCTCACTTAATGACTGCTTTGCTCAACATCCAAGGTTTCCCAATTGTGATCATAAGTCGAGGACTATGCGTAACTCCGTATCATTACTAATTGAACATGGGAGGTAATGTTTCCTTAAAATTACACCAGAGGAAAGGATTCATTTATGATAAACTAAAGCATAGTTCCATTTTTCAAATGGGAAAACTATGATTTAACATTGTTTTTAAGAAATAAAGATTTTAGACTATTCTTCTTATAGGTTTGTGAAACTAATATGGAGAGATTTCAACATATGGCTCCAGGAAACTGAACCATTTTTCTGTAGATAAGGCTATTGTTAGGGCAGACAATGGCATGCATAAGACATCTTTACTCCAAAGTGAGAGAGAGCTTTGATATTTGCCACACTCAACACAGAAGCACAATTGATACAGGAATCTCAACCCAGCCCCTCCCCCCCAAGTGTCAATTTCTACTTTTAAAATTCAGCTGTCAAACAAATTTCCCAATTCCATTCAATACTATGCACACACACATATATTTCAAATGTAAAATATGTCTGTTTTGATACCATGCATAGTTATGAACGGTTTGAACAGTTTATCTTTTTAAAAAAAATAGCTAATAATAAATGTATATAAATAATAAATGTATATCCATTTACCCTTTTACTTTCACAAGTTTAAATATAGAGAAATTTTACAAATTCAACCAGTCCATGATTTTCTGCAATAGTATGGCCTTTATATCTGCAAAAATGTCAACAATTATCTTAGAAAGATTGGAGAAGTTTCTGTTTGGGAGATCAGAGTATAGAATTTTAGAGTACAAATTTAATAAAGAAATATGCAAGTGAGGCTGAAACAGACATTGTCCAGAGTAATGGAGGGGAGGTGGAGCAAGTCAGCCCCTTCCTGCCACTAAAAATTCCCTGACCCGCCCCCCCCCGCCCCCTTCTTTTCACTTTCCCAAGATGTTAGCTGGCAGATTTTTAGCCAGGCACTAATTCAACACTAACAATTTTACACTTGGGAACAAAGAGAAGGGTTGAGCATCTGATTAGATGGAAAGAATATTCTTAGATCAAACCAGAACAATAAAACTCTCCATCTCTAAAACAAAATGGATTGTGAATGATATGGTTCTGATCTAATGGATCAACACATCAAACTCTTAAAAAGTGATCTTTTTTAACTTTTTGAACAGAAGCCACAAACAGGGAAAAACAGCAGCTGAAATTCTAAATGGTATTATGGCCTTGGGGGTGGGGCCCATAGAGAATGATAAAGCCGGTTTGTTAAGGGCTTCATCTAATAATTACTTGAGTGATAATTCTGTAAGCTCATGTGAAATGCAAACTATTCAGAAGGACAGTTGCCCTCAAGCAGAAGTGTAAAAAGGCAGGGTATTGATAAATATTATCTATTATCTATTGATAAGAACTAGACCTGCATTTCTTTAGCCTTGAAGAAGGGTTCAGACTTACCATCTTGCTATAATCAGATAATTACAACCTCATAGTAACAAAAATGGCATTGGGAAGACATTTAAAAAGTGTTGTTCCCATCAGGCTTGTTGTTATTGTTAGGAAAAAAAAGTGTAGTGAAACATGATGAAGAAGGATCCAGGAAACACTGTAAATTCTAAACTCAGATGAATAAAACATAATGATTGTGTTCATTTCGCATGTTATGCCAATGAAACAAACTGTATTATTTGCTTGGATGTAGCATACAATATCCTATTGCGGTTCACACAACCTATTAGTATAACTGCTGGGTTCTCAAATGAACCCTAATCCAACCTCATTTTAGCCTAGAGTAGTGAATGAATTGGGTAAATTAGTTTTCATTACACTTTGCAGTAGTTAAGAATTTCTGTATTGACTGTTCTTGCGACAACATCATTTTCTGCTTGTTGCAGAAGATGACCTAAGCAGCTTCATAGGGATGAAAATTCATAGCACAGGACAGGTTTCCCAGTGCAGTCTCTGCCTCTCCAACCTAACAGACAAGAAAGTTTAGACTACTTGGCATTTGAGCATCCTGTAAAACGCAAAGCTTAGCAACTAGCTTTTTGAAATATTAATTCTCATAGGAGGGGGAGGAGAAAAGTTGAGATACTATATATTATCTGGGCCATACATGAGGGTAGGGGGGGAAAAGGGTATTATGTATAAAAGGTGCTATAAAATGACCTATTTTTTTTAAAGACATATCATGAAAATGCCATTGATTTGCTCATCTAACTAATTTAACAAGCTTAAGAACACCAGAAAAGTTCCTCCCTGCCTTCAAACATTACCAAAGAAGAACTATTCATGTCTATCTTCCATGATAGGACATGCCTCAATTGAAATATTAGGAGACAACCTGTCTTAATCCCCATGCTTGTATTACCTCATCCAGGTAGTTGACACCTGTGAAGAAACATATAGCAAAAAATGCAGCTTCCCTACCATCACGCATGCAGATTTCTTAAGGGTAATATTACGATTAATATTGCCAATCTGAATTAAAAGCAATGCCCTTGTGAAGCTGCACAAATACTGTATATCTGGCTACAAAGTAAAAATAAGTGTGAGTAGGTGAAAACAAGAGACTGTGAAAAAGATATACCAAAGGGAAAACTGGAAAAACGTACAAAAATCACCCTAAAAGGGAAAAGGCAAATTTACAAAAAAGGGAAAAAGGATGAGATGACATTGACACAACTAATTTAACTAGGTCAGTTAACAACTTGGCAGGCCATTTTCATAACTTGCGAAGGTTAATTATTTTTAACCGTAGATTTTTGTTTTGTCTGGTAGCCATCTGGTTAATGTGTAGTGTTATGTCTTGTGCAAACCCAGGAAAGTTAATAACCAGGTGACACATATTGTATAAAGGCGGTCAATCTCTCATTCTCATCTGGCCTCCAAATTGCTCAAGATCTACTTGGTTCTTTTTAACCTTGAAGGAAGAGATTTGACTTTAATCTACACACACATACAGAGAGTGTTTGCTTATTAGCTCCTTCTTAAAATTTGGGCCCCACATCTTCAGTTGCTTTCCTGTCCCAGGTGAAGGAAGGACTTCCTATCTTATGAGTACAGATTATTCTGTTCTCGCTCCTGTCCCAGGGGAGAGGGGGTGGACATAGAACACCTTGTCCCTGCTGCTATTTGGGCAGCAGTGCCTATCAGGCAGAGAACTACCCTCCAATTCCTAACACAGGCTGGCAGTGCTGCTTCCTATCTTCTGCGTTTAGGATTCCTGGCCACACTTTATTATTATTAATTTTATTATTAATTTAATTTGTACCCCGCCCTTCTCCTCATGGGACTCAGGGCGGCTTTCACCTTGGCAAGGGATTCCCTCACCTCAGCGGGAGGCACAAACTAGTTTTCCAGCCGCAGCTGCTCCTTCTGTCTCTTCTCCCCTGTTTTTCTCTCTGCCTCCTGCCCCAGGGCAAAATATTTTTCCATACAGTGGCGGAAATATTTTTCCATACAAGTGGAGGGGGAAGTGGCTTTTCTCTCCTGGACTTTTTGACAGAGGAATCCTCAGATCTTCTCAAGTCAGAATGTGGGCTGAGGTTTCTTCCCCCTTCTGCAGCCCTTCAGTTCTGGGGAAAGCCACCCCTCCCTCTACCCATTGTTAACTCCTTCAATACTCGCTTCAGCACCGGGGCAGTGGTGTCTCTGCTCCCCCCCCCCCGAGTCTTTTCTGCTTTTTAGATGCTTTTCACCCACTCAGCTGGGAGGGGGGTGTTGATATTTGTCCTCCCTTCTCCCTGTGGTCCTGGAAGGGGGTCTCTCCCGCCAGCATACCGAAGCCTCCTTCGTTCTGTCCGCTTTTAATCCACTGCAGGAGGGGGGCACCTTTGCCAACACGAGGGGAGAAAGACCTGCCCAGCCACGCAGCCCTTAAGGAAGGATCGTTCTCGGTTCCTGCTCCTCGACATTTGATTCCTTCGCAAATGTATTTGCGTGGAATGGGGGAGTCCTTTTCTTACCCGCGACGAACCCCTTCAGAGGAGAGAAGGAGGTAAGTGTGAATGACCTTCCGCGGGCTAGTCGAGCAGCGGGGCGTTGAGTGGAGAGAATAAGTGCCCAGCCTAGGCGTGGCGGTGGAAGTGAAACCTCAGGGGGTAGAGCAGTTGAGGCGAGGAGAAGTGAAAGGGCGTCCGAAGGCAGAAGCCCCTGCTCTCGCAAGGAGGAGGAGGAGGAGCAATGGTTACGGGGAAAACCCTCCCACGAGGACTACAACATCCAGAGGCCTCTGCGCCACACGCGAGCACTTTTTTTTCTCTCTCTTCTCGTTGCCTATTGGGAAATGTGGTCTTCTCTGTACAGTCTTTTAAGCCCTTTCTAATGCCGGGAACTGGAGTTCGAGGAGCAGAACCGGGACGTGTAGATGACCGTTTGGACGTGGGTGATTTGGATCTGCAGCTTTGGCGAAACAGATGTTTCAAGAAGAACAAAAAATCTTTGAAAATAACACATCTTGGAGACCCTCCCCTCTAATCCTCTAGATCAGGGGTAGGCAACCTTGGCTCTTTTATGACTCGTGGACTTCAACTCCCAGAATTCCTGAGCCAGCCAAGCTGATTTAGATGTCAACTTAAATACACACATATATTGTATTGTATTCTCTTGGATGAACAATCCATCCTCTTTTTAAGTGGAAAGTCCGAAATAAAAACTGATTGCAACACAACTTTGGCCAGTGTTTTCGAAACTTCTGAAAACGCGACTTTCACCTGAATTGGGAAGGAAATCATATTTTACAGCAGAAAACGCGACTTTCACCTGAATTGGGAAGGAAATCTTATTTTACAGCAGATATATTCTTTTTCAGAACGTGGGAAACGATGAATTTCTATGTCTATAGCGGCATTCAGGAACGCGACGTTCATGTTCCGCTGTTGCTACAGATAGTTTAAGTTGAAATACTGAATATCTTCTTGATGCTGTCATATTCACGGCACACCTGTGAACTGCACGAAACTAGCTAAAAGAAGGTGATCTGAACTGAGAACAGAGGACTCTCATCCAATCTGAAGTCCATCCCGTCTTGTTTCTGGAAAAAGACAAGTGCATTAATAATATTTGTATTTTATTTCTGATTTCTTTTTTTTCTTTTCACAGTTATACAGTATGTAGATTGGCCCTATTTCAGTTTCTGTATCATTCTTCATTACACCTCTTACTCTTGCAAGTAACCAATGTTCACGGATGTGTCCCATGCATGTTAAGAAGATACCACACTAGAAGTATTTTGATGCAGTTCCTAAACATGTGATTTAATCAATGTGCATAGTTGTAGCCCCAAAATATTGGAGCAGTGTAATATTTATAAGAACATAAAATTTTGGACAAGACGTTATTCTGAGATTTTCTCCAAGATGGTCTCTTCCAGAAATAATAATAATAATAATAATAATAATAATAATAATAATAATAATAATAATAATAATAATAATAATAATAATAATATAAAGTTGGAAGGGACCTTGGAGGTCATCTAGTCCAACCCCCTGCTCAGGCAGGAAACCCTATACTATTTCAGACAAATGGCTGTCCAGTCTCTTCTTAAAAACTTCCAGTGTTGGAGCATTCACCGCTTCTGGAGGCAGGTTGTTCCACTGGTTAATTGTTCTAACTGTCAGGAAGTTTCTCCTTAGTTCTAGGTTGNAATAGCTTGACTCCCTCTTCTTTGTGGCAGCCCCTGAAATATTGGAACATTGCTATCATGTCCCCCCTCGTCCTTCTCTTCATTAAACTAGACATATCCAATTCCAGCAGCTGTTCCTTATATGCTTTAGCCTCCAGTCCCCTAATCATCTTTGTTGCTCTTCACTGTACTGTTATATTAGATCTACAGTTTACAAGAGTGCAACCTCAATACATCTGGAATCAGCCAAGCTAGGAAGTCTACATTAGACAAAGAGAATAAACAGAAAAGGAATAAATTTGGAATCCTTTTATTGAACAAGGCAAAATGAATGAATAAAATTACAAAACAGGAATCATTGCTTTGTATTAGATTCATATTAAAAGATATATGTTCTTGGTTAAACAAAATCTGTTAATGAGGTGTGATCTATTTGCTTTTCTCTTTGAAAATCTCTGATTTTCTTAGTACATTTTTTTCTTTCATAATTTCCTGTGGTTTCTCTATTTTTCTTGTTAATGAAGAAAACCTTCACTGCATCAGTCATACACAAAAGGAAATGCTACTGTCATTCTTATTTATTAAATTTGTATTATAAATGTTATTTATATTATTTATATTTATATTATATTATATTTCTTCTTCCCATATTTGGGCCGACCGGGTGCATCATAAAAAAACACTTAAGACATATTTATTAAATTTATATATTGATGTATATCAATATATAAATGGGGTGGGGTTATTGTTTTTTATTGTTTTTATTTTGTTTTCTATGCTGTGCTTTTATTGCTTGCAAGCTATGAGCAAGTAGGCGGCCATATACATTTCCTAAAAAATAATTGTATACAGTGTATGCAGTGACTGTATCAGACCTAATTTGATTTTAGAAAGGTCTCAAATCAGAAGGATGATGAAGTGTAATTAGGAACAATCAACTTATGATAAGAATAGAATCATAGAATGTAAAGATTGAAAGGGATTTTGGACATAATCTAATCCTATTTGCTACAACTTTGTCAAGAACTGGCTATCCAAATTCTGTTGAAATATCACCACTATAGGACAGTCCATCATGCTGTGGATATAATTTACTTGGACTTCAGTAAGGCATTTGATAAAGTAGATCACAACCTACTACTTGATAAGATAAAAAAATGTGGGTTAGACAGCATCACCACCAGATGGATCCGTAACTGGCTGACCGGCCGTACTCAGCGTGTGGTCCTCAATGGAACTGCATCTACATGGAGGGAAGTGTGTAGTGGGATGCCCCAGGGCTCTGTTCTGGGCCCAGTGCTCTTCAACATCTTCATCAATGATTTGGACGAGGGGATAGATGGGGAAATCATCAAATCTGCAGACGACACCAAGCTGGCAGGAATAGTGAACACTCCAGAAGACAGGCTTAAGATACAGGAGGATCTGGATAGACTTGAACACTGGGCGCTATCTAACAAAATGAAATTCAACGGTGAAAAAAGCAAGGTTCTACATTTAGGTAAAAAAAACCCAAATGTACAGGTATAGTATAGGGCACAGGTCGGCAATCTGCGGCTCTGGAGCCGCATGTGGCTCTTTGAGCCTTCCCCTGCAGCTCCCAGCCTCCTCTGCCATTTGCAGAGAGAGACAGAGACAGAGAGAGGCACTTGAGCTTCCCTTCTCTCTCTCTCTCTCTCTCTCTCTCTCTCTCTCTCTCTGTTTGTGTGTGTGTGTGTTTGTGTGTGTGTGTGTGTGTGTGTAAGTAAAAAAGAGAGTGGACTCACAGTGTTCTCCGAGGAGCTGAAAAACTTACTGGGCGGGGCTCCTCCCTTGGCTGCGTCTCTGCAGGAAGCAGGAAGGCAGGAGAGAGCTAGCTAGCCCAGCTATGCTGGCTCAGGAATTCTGGGAGTTGAAGTCCATGAGTCATAAAAGAGCCGAGGTTGCCTACCCCTGAGCTTGTTGGAGAACAGCTTGAAGCCAGCTTGCCAGGTGAGAAGAAGATTGGAGAGAGGGAGAGAAAGAGAGAAAGAGAGGAAAGAGAGAGGGAGAGGAGAGAGAGAGAGAGAGAGAGAAAGAGAGAGTGGGAGAGGAAAGAGAGAGAGGGAGAGAGGAAAGAGAAAAAGAGAAAGAGGGAGAGGAAAAAGAGAGAGAGGAAGAGGGAAGAGAAAGAGGGAGAGAGAAAGAGAGAAAGAGAAAAAGGGGGGGAGAGAGAGAGAGAGGAAAGAGAGAGAGAGAAAGAAAGAGTGGGGGAAGAGGACTGGCAGACCAAGGGCAGAAAGAGAGAGAGATCAAAAGGGTTTTGTGCGGCTCCCAGTGTTTTGTTTTCGGTGGGAAACGGGTCCAAGTGGCTTGCCTACCCCTGGTATAGGGGGTACCTTGCTCAATAGTAGTAACTGTGAGAGGGATCTCAGAGTCCTAGTGGACAATCACTTAAATATGAGCCAAAAGCGTGTTGCAGCTGCCAAAAAAGTCAACACAGTGCTGGGCTGCATTAACAGAGGGATAGAATCAAGATCACGTGAAGTGTTAATACCACTTTACAATGCCTTGGTAAGGCCACACTTGGATTACTGCATCCAGTTTTGGTCACCATGATGTAAAAAAGATGTTGAGACTCTAGAAACAGTACAGAGAAGAGCAACAAAGATGATTAGGGGACTGGAGGCTAAAGCATATAAGGAATGGCTGCTGGAATTGGGTATGTCTAGTTTAATGAAGAGAAGGACGAGGGGGGACATGATAGCAGTGTTCCAATATCTCAGGGGCTGCCACAAAGAAGAGGGAGTCAAGCTATTTTTCAAAACACTGGAAGTTTTTAAGAAGAGACTGGACAGCCATTTGTCTGAAATGGTATAGGGTTTCCTGCTTGAGCAGGGGGTTGGACCAGATGACCAGATCATTGGCAGTTCCCTCCCTCCGATCCAGGACATAGCACAGAAGCGTTGTTTGAGCAGGGTCCATAAGATTATCTGGGACACTACACATCCTCTTCACGACCTGTTTTCCTTGTTACCTTCTGGGAGGAGGCTTCATGGTATCCACAGCAGAACATCCAGATTCAGCCATAGTTTCATTCTGTACAGCATTAACCTTGTGAACTCTCAAGCTTCCTCCTTCCATTATATATTCAAGATGGACAGTATTTAATATTTATTTTTTATGTATATGTAGGGGTGTGGGTCTATACATATGTTGTATATAGTATGTTTAGGTGTGTGTCATGTATGTGTTTCATTTTGAGAGCGGGCAACTAAATTTCATTTGTGATGTGTGCCGTTATGCCCACAGTAAAAAAATGACTATAAAGGCTATCTTATCCTGAGGATGTCTGCTCCATTGTTGAATTGCTATTACTGTTAAGATTTTTTCCCCCTGATATCTAACTGAAATTTACTTCTGTGAAATTTAAATCCGCTGTTTCTTATCCTGTCTTCTTGAAAAACTCAGAAACATTCTGCCCCTTTTCCCATAGGAGACTGAAGGCTGATACTTGAAAACAGCATCTGTCTCCTTTTTACTCAGTGACTTCAACTGTTCCTCTTAAGTGCTTCCTTTCAGACCTTTTATCATCTTGGTTCCTGTCCTCTTGACACTCTTTAGTCTGTCAATAAATTCCTAAAATGTAGTGCCTGGAATATTCTTGATGTGGTCTGACCAGTACAGCATAGAGAAGAATGATGATGCAATATTGACATATGCATCTAGCACTGCATTTGTTTTATCTGCAGTTGCATCACCCTTTAGGATTATGTTCAGCTTGTGATCTAGCTAGATTCTGAGACCCTTTTTGAATGTACTGCTGTCCATCAGAATTAATTCAATTTAATTACTTACATTAATTACATTGAATTAAATTAATTCAATTTAATGAATTACATTTAAATGCAATAATTAATTTTTGCGCTGGTCCCATCCATTCAGTTATCTTGTTCTTTGGAACACAGCCTCCAGAAAGTCTCTCAAAGTTCCCTGATCTACAAAAAAGGACATCCTTTGAAATTACCCACAGTATGATTTTTTTTTTTAAATTGTGCCATAGTGTATTGTGTGAACCCAGCCATTACGGATTATACATTATGATTTATACCTCAGTGCAGTGTGTGAATCCAGCCATGTACCTTTTGCAATCAGATGATCTCTGATTCAAGTTTTGTTATTTCCAGTTAAAGAGATCTCAGAGTTCAGCCAAGAAAGATTGCAGTTTACAACTTTGAAGAACACCTGTCATTCAAAGGAAATTGTTCTGAGGAAGATTGACTAATAGTTGAGTCAGCACCAAAATGCTTTAAGTATTCATACATATCAAGCTCTGTGTTTTCTTAGCTTCATCAGGAGTGCCATTTGCTTACTTTGTGCATGCAAACACACAGTTGTACACACCCCTCCTCTTATTACTCATGGCACTCAAGCCCCACCCCTTCACCCAGCAGGTACTGGAAATCCTGCTCCAGAATCACTTTGGTCTGGTTCCACCCTCTGCTTTTCATACAACACCAGTCATTGTCCACACCCGGCCTGGTCCACACCCGCCCAGCCTGGTTGCATAAGGCACTGCCCACATTTACCTTTTCACTCTTATAGAATAGGAACATTTAAAAATAGTAACAAAGAGATGGGATTACTGAATTTTACTGCTGTGTGATACATTTTGGGCTATACTGTATCAGTAGCTGCTTGTGTTCATGCCTACCAATGCCTATTCCAAACAAAATTGCATGTTATTGTTTGTTTGTCAAGGAACCAAAGAATAGATACCCGACAGATGAGTTGCGTCCAGGGCTTAATTTAAGGCTTGGTTCATTTGGGTTTGGCCTCACAACCAGTTTTTATTGCCAAAATGCAAGCTGATTCAAATACATGGCAGAGAATGCCTTCAGTGCTGTATTAGTCAAAGTTGTGCCACCTCTGCAAAGAATGAGAGGAAAGAATCTGAGGTCAGAAGGATGATTATAGCCCTCACTAGCAGCCTTCTTGCTCTCTTTTTAATTCTGTTCTTCCATATTTCTTTTCATAGTTTTCCTTTCTCTGAAATCTTGAGAACAATAATTCCTGAAATGGCAACATTTTTTTTCCTTGATTTTTTTTTTTAGTCTCCTGCTGTCTGTTTGGTAACTTTTGGGCACATTTAATCACCTGAGCTAGGGAAAGGACTCATGTTCACCTAATTGACCCACAAAGCTGTCCTTTTTAAGACAGGCTGCTTTCAGACAATACCCTGGTAACAACCCAGACAGTCATTTGTGGAAAGAAAAAACAATTCTCAATTTTTCCCCAAGAGGCAACTTTTGAGCACAATCGCTGATATATACACACACACATACATACAAACAGAAGAATTATATGATTGAGAAATTCTGTTTCTATCAACTGTCTGGGATATACAATGAGGTTTAATGAGTAGGAAGCAATGAAGTTATGCTTTTCTGGTTCATATTGTGAAAGGAAAAAAGGTTCAATTAGCTTTTCCTCATTTCATACAATCATTATTACTTTTTTAGCCTGTGCCAATCACACTGTAAGAGCATTCTGTACTTAAAACAGCTGAAGCTCCACAAAGAGCACATTGCGGTTCCAAGCCCCAAGATTACCAAGGCATGTGTCACTGGGACCAAACTATTTCAGTACTGTTTAGAAACAACCAGCCAGAACATCCCCAAATCTACTGGAGCTTCCTGGAGCTTCAAGGACAAATGTGGATTCTAAAATGACTCAAGAAGTGTCTACCTGCTCTTTTTCCAGAAGTAGTTACTGAGCAACCACAATATTTCCATGCATCTGATTACCGGTAAATCAGTGCAGGGAAGCAAAATCAACTTCTGGAATCAAAAGGCAGAAAGATTCTTGTTTTGTTAGCTCAGAGGAAAGGAATTTACATTCAGCTAATGTTTAGGAACAAAATAGCTTGGAGATCATCTCTGAAAAATAGCTGACTTTACGTGTAAGACAGACTGACACCTGGTGGTGTGATTACACTTCACTCTAAATAAATATTTCACACAAGTGTTTTTATTTTGTTACTGGTAACTTTTGTTTTGAGAACAAGAATCCATATAACACATATAAGAGATAATTACAAATAGACATTTTGCAACTAGTGGATAAAAGTAGATACCTTTCCAATGAGTTGGAGAGAAATGAAAGCTGATACTTTTCTTGTTTCTCCTTACTACACCAGTACTTTTCAAATCAAAATTTCCTCAGTGAAAGGATAGCCACCTCTTTGAGAAAACAACAACAACAAGCAATCCATTTTAAAGACTAATAGAGAGTAGAGTGTAGGCTTTAAAGCAGGCATATCAAACTGCCGGCCTGTGGGGCGGATGCGTCACGCTGAAACCACGCCCACCTCATTGCCGGCAATGGGGAAAAAGTCCCGATACGTTGCACGACATCATGTGAAGTCACGAGTTTGACATGCCTGCTTTAAAGTCATCAGTAGTATCAGAGGATAACTTTTTTTTTTTTGCTTTAGGACAGGGGTCTTCAAACTTGGCAACTTTAAGACTTGTGGACTTCAACTCCCAGAATTCCTCAGCCAGCCCTGGCTGGCTAAGGAATGCTGGCAGTTGAAGTCCACAAGTCTTAAAGTTGCCAAGTTTGAAGACCTCTGCTTTAGGAGTTGTCAATAAATTCAAAGCAGCAATATGTTCAATTAAAACATCTTTTGACAATTACATGCGTCAGCAGCTCTATGTGTTGCAGAGCCCCTGCTATCACTATAGGATTTAACATGTTCTTTGTAAAATAATGTGTTTATAATTTTAATTCATAATCAGTTGCTAGCATAAACTAAATTAAATATTCAAAAGTGTGGGAAGAATCCAGAGAAAGAAATATTCTGGGAAATATTAAAAAGGCAGAATATATTTTCCCAAAGGTAGAATATTATATTTCCCCAAAGGATCTTAAAGGCAGAACACCCCCCCACACCCTCAAGTCTCTCTGCCCCAAACAGAAACCAGGTCTGCAGAAATGCAGATGTGATAATCTTGTCAGAAAGATTGAAAGATTGGGATTAGAAAGAAAGATTCCTAGAATCAACAATCCCTCACACCAAAAAATCCAACAGTCATCAGCCCCAGCCCCAGGGAAGCAGGATATGACCTTTGGAACATAATAGGATTAATCCACCACCATCAGAATACCAGAAAGGCACATTCAGACTCAGGTCAAAGCTTATTCTATAGGAACAACTCCAAACAAAAGCCCAAGAAGGTATAAAAACCCACTCCCTACTAGATGTGGTCAGCTTTTTTTCCAGACCCATCTTTCTGTCTGGCTCTCCTCTTCAATAAACTACAAACTTATTTCTAAAGCAGTCTCCATGTTGTTTATTTCTGGCTTGGGCTGGACCCTGATGAAGATTTTTCTTTCAACACAAGTATGGAAGAAGGAAGCAAACAAAAGCAACAACATGTAACAGAAAGAGAATTTGTCCTCTCCTCTCTCCTTCACTTTCATTCCTTTTACAGTTTTCTCCTATTAGTGCTGCCCACAGAGGAGATTGGGTAGAAAGGGCTACCCATTCCATCTGTTTAGAATTGCCCTTCCCAACTCTACTGACTTCCAGGTTCTTGTCCTAACTTTAAAACAAGAAAGAAAGAGATACTCAATGGTGAAATGCAACATGACACACACCCCCCCCCAAACATCTCAGATTATGGACAACTGAAAATTCAGGGAGGGGCCCCTGTTTTAGGCATCCTCAGAGATATAAAGCAAGATTAGAAAAAAACTAAAGGGTTCCAAAAGAAGATGCATATTGTAGTGTGACAGTACAATGTTGTTACAAAACATGGCGGACTTTACCTTTCCCTATCAAAATGTAAAGGTGTTCTGGAGTCGGCAATGCCAAAGTTAAATCAAATAAATCAATATATAATCAAAATAATAGAAATCTTCTATTATCAAATCTCATTAATTTTTTGCATTCTTCCTACAAAGCCTTGTGAGATTTTGGCAGCTGATTTGCCAGTTCTGGCCCTACCTGGCGGATCTTAAGGAGAAACTTCATGACAATGAGGACAATTAACCAGTGGAACAGCTTGCCTCCAGAAATCATGAACACTCTATCACTGGAGATTTTTAAGAAGAGGCTAGACAGTCACTTGTCTGAGATGATATAGGTTCTCCTGTTTGAGTAGGGGGCTGGACTAGAAGACCTCCAAGGTCCCTTCCAGCTCTATTCTATTCTATTCTATTCTATTCTATTCTATTCTATTCTATATCTGGGTTTTTTTGCAAATTATTTTTTAATTTATTCTTCCTGCAAATGGTTTATAGTTTGTTGTCTAGCTTACCCAGATACTTTATTGATTCATATGCTTTGATTGTTTATATTTTGTACATTGTTAATTGCTAGGAGTTGTATGGAACCTGACAATATATAAGTTGAATGAATGAATAAAATAAATAATTTTGACTTATTTTCAATTTTTAAAATTTTATTTTGTTTTTAAAAAGTAGGTGTGCTAAATCATTAAAAGATCATTGAACTTCCATGGGCACATCTAGGATGTGGAGGGACTTTAAGGACTCCAAAACAAAATCTGTGAACTATAGTACACAGGCTTGTAAAGCCCAGCATGTCTATTTATTAAACACACACACACACACACACACACACACACACACACGGGGGGGGGGGGAGAGAGAGAGAGAGAGAGAGAGAGAGAATATTATTCAAGAGAAAATAAATAAACATTTAGAAAAGTGGGCCTTCCTGAAAAAAGCCAACATGACCTACAAGGAGGATTCTTGTCTCACTAACTTATGAGATTTTGAGGGGGTCAATAAGTACTCAGACAGAAAACATCCATCAGAGACTGTATTCTTTGACTTTCAAAGCTTTTGGCTAAGTCCCCAAGCAAGGGAGTAGCTGCTATCATGGACTGATTAAAGGAAACAGAGAATAAAATTACACATGCTTTTTTTTTTTCATTTGGAGAGATGTGAAAGGTGAAGCCTCGTGGGAATGAATGTTGGGAAAATAGTTCTGTGTTGCTGCCAGAGAAGCTACAGGAATCATAAGAAGTCAAGATGGTCTTGAGAGAGTCTTTCTCTTTGCCTCTTTGGGCAGGAATGCAGAATCATAATGATACCAAAATATTCAAGATGGTAAAATCAAACAAAGATTGCAGAGATTTCCAGAGGATATCTCCTACAAGTATTGATGATGAATTCCAAAGCACTTCTGAACAATTTTTGAATTGTACATAGCTTTAGTTGGTAGGGCTATGCAGCACTTCAATTTTTGAAGGCAAAAACTCATGGGCCTGCATGTAGCATCTGTCTGCAATCTCTCTTTTGATAGACTTGTTCTACATCTGTAGAAGACAACCGTGCCACATTAGAAAAATATGCAGCTGCTTTAAAGAGTATAATACGGACATGGTATGCATAAGTGTTTCATCACTTTGTCTGAAATGGTGTAGTGTTCCTGCATAAGCAGGGGGTTGGACTTGATGACCTCCAAGGTCCCTTCCAACTTTATTATTATTATTATTATTATTATTATTATTATTATTATTATTATTATTATTATTATTATTATTATTATTATTATTATTATTATTATTACCTTGAACTATATTTTGCCTTCTAAAATAAAGCAGAGTGTGGTCCATTAGTGTTCAGTGAAAATACAGTCCACAACTTTTTTTTTCTTTTCAAGGCACACCACATGTTTGGAATGGAACTGTAAATAAATTCAGCTACTATTATCACTGTGGTGTAGCTTGGAGGAAATGTGGATAAAAGGAGGTATGACAGAGATATAAGACACTATATAAAGTATAGAAAATCTGAATAAAGTTTTTCTTACTTCTCTCACTGTTTAAAGTCATCATTTAAATAAAATGCAGGAAGATTCAAGACTAATTACATTGCTTTCATAGTGGAATTAGAATAGAATCGAGCTGGAAGGGACCTGCTCAAGCAGGAGGACCTATACCATTTCAGGCAAGTGACTGTCTAGCCTCTTCTTAAAAATCTCAGTGATGGAGCGCCCATGATTTCTGGAGGCAAGCTGTTCCACTGGTTAATGCCCTCATTGTCAGGAAGTTTCTTCTTAATTCCAGGTTGCTTCTCTCTTTGATCAGCTTCCAACCATTGTTTCTTATCTTGCCCTCTGGTGCTCTGGTGAATAACCTGACCCCCTCTTCTTGGTGGCAGCCCCTCAAATACTGGAATACTGTTATCATGTCTCCCCTATTTCTTCTTTTCTTTAGACTAGCCAAACCCAAGTCCTGCAGCTGTTCTTCTTATGTTTTAGTCTCCAGGCCTTTAATCATCTTAGTTGCTCTCGACCAATCAGTACTTGTATCTCTGATTTTTTTCCTGCCTAAATATAAAACTTTGCTTTTAGTGAATATCAGTTTTAGAATTGACCTCCTATCAGTGGCTACTAGGTCTGGATGTCTTTGGATATATTAAGTACCTAGAGGATAACAATGGAAGAGGTCCACCTCTCTTTCCATGCTTGTGAAGGCACCTTTTGAGTCATTCTGTGATATGGTATGCCTGACCTAGTGGGACCAATTCTTCTGGCAATGTCTAAAGGAGTCCAGCTGATTCTACCACTTTGTTCTGATGTGGCAGATCAAGTATAATGTTTCAGCTACAAACAGTTGTATTTGGAAGATGAAAAAGTTAAAGGTTTTTATTTGTATTACAAAGGGAATTCAATGTGTAGGTGTAAAATAGTCAGATCCACTTCCCCTTGCCTCCAGAGCACACAGCGGCTATAAAAGGCTTCATGTAAGATAGAGAATGGCTGGATTTAAAATGGGAGACATTCCGTTTATCTCTGTTATTTTGATGCTGGCCACAAGAGGGTGCTCATCACCTTTTTCTCAAAATATAATTGCCTGCAGCAGTGGACATCCCAGAAAGAGGTTTTGGCAAAAGCAATTGTTATATAATATTTTAGGGAAATATAATATACGAGTGAAGGTGAATATACATGTCCCAGGATAATGTTGCAGGATCCAGTCTGGATCAGTCACTGGGACCTGAGGTTTAGTCTTCTGAGCTATCGGAGTTGTGGTGGAGCCCATCCTCGGGGAATTTCTCTCTACTGTGAGGTGATCTCTCTTTAAGGGATTCCTACTCGAGTTTGTGCACAGGTTTTAGAACCTTTTGATTTGGAGACTAGGCTCACCGACTGGGTCTAACCTAGGACGTTTATATTATACCCTGTGTTATCGAAGGTCTCATGTAGATAATCAGACAACGTAACTTTGTTCCTTTGTTGGGATGGACATACTTCTCCTCCCACTTATGTAATTACAGATCCAGCAGAACTACACTGTGTTCTCTTATTTGGCCCCTGAAAAGTCTGGTGCATGCTTGCAAGAAAAAGTTGTCTGAGCATAAATCTGTACTTGAAACAGTGCTAAATCAGGCCCATCTTGGAAATCTCCATTAATACATCTACATACATTCCTTCTCTCAAATAACATTTTCTTCATCAAAGGAGAGGAAAGCAACAGTGGTTTTCATGGTAGGCAAGACTGCCTAAGACTAAAAAAATCTGGATGTATCAAAGAGATACAAAAGCTTCTAATTCTGGCGTCATCCAGATTTTTGCACCATAGATATGGTAACCATACCAAATAGTGCAGATACATAAAAACATAACATCCAATAATTTTTGTCTAGAATCTGGCACTTACAAGAAAACAAGGACATAGAATGTAGAGCATAAAAATTATTGGTCTGGAAGGGACCTCGGAGATTTTCTAGTCCAACTCCCTGCTCAAGGCAGCAGAACTTATACTATCCTGATCAGGGCTCTACTCGGTCCTCAGGGCTCTACTCGGTCTCCAGGGATCTTAGATCCTCGGGCCTGGGATCACCGGCTGATGTTATGCAACGCCAGGTCAGTGGTAAACAAAGCCCTCCTCATTCAAGATCTTATTCAAGAGGGGGGTGGGGACCTGGCAGGTATCACCGAGACCTGGCTGGGCACGGAAGGGGGAGTGCCCCTCGTTGACATTTGCCCGCCGGGTTTCCAGGTATTCCATCAGCCAAGGACCCGGGGTAGGGGCGGTGGGGTAGCGGTCATTATAAGGGAGAACATATGTCCGAGGGAGACCACTGTGCCTCAGATAGACGGTGGAGAGTCCCTCCTTGTGAAGTGGGGGCAGGGGGTTCAAGTGGGCCTATTGATTATATACCTGGCTCCCTGCTATGTATCAACGGCCCTGCCTGAGTTGGCCGACGTAATAGCCGGGGTGGCATGAGACCCCCAGATTTATCGTCATGGGGGATTTCAATCTGCCATCGGCGGGCGAAACGTCGGCGGCGGCTCGGGAGTTCTTGGCCTCCATGACGGCCTTGGACTTGACCCAATTAGTTCATGCCCCAACTCACACGGGAGGACACACACTAGATCTAATTTTTGTCTCTGGCCAGTGGCAGAATGATCTGGAAATGGGGGAGGTAGTTGTAGAGCCCCTGTCATGGTCAGATCATTCACTCCTCAGGATGGACTTCCGGACTGCCCCCCCCGCCGCAGGGAGGAGGAACCGCTTAGATGGTTCCGCCCCAGGCGCCTGATGGACCCAGAGAGGTTCCTGACGGAGCTTGGGCCCTATCCTGAGGACCTAGTTCACGATTCGGTTGAAAATCTGGCGGCGGCCTGGGAGGTGGCCGCTGCCGCAGCATTGGACCGAGTCGTGCCTTTGCGGCCTCTGACCCGGCGCAGATCTCAACTGGCTCCCTGGTTTACCGAGGAGCTGAGAGAGATGAAGCGCCGGAAAAGATGCCTAGAGAGCAGTTGGAGGGCGAGCC
>NW_015386492.1:98011-115886 GCF_001527695.2 Protobothrops mucrosquamatus | reverse complement strand
GGACATAGTTATACGGTCCATTTTACTTCTGTGCCTCTAGAGATTCTGAACCTACTGACGTTGTACTAGGAAATATTAAGACAAAGAAAATTATTATCATTAAATAATTAAGATGGTACCTTGGGTTTAATTTTTTGAGAGTCAAGGATCAGCAAGATGTTGGTAAGCAGGCTTTTTGTGTTTATATAGTTTTCCTTGTGCCCGTCAGCCAATCTGGCATTTCCAGATGCAGTAAAGGACACTGTCTTATTGTTGGTCCAATAGGCTTTTGTCCAGAGAATGGGAGAGGCATTCTGAAGCTATATGACCTTTAGAAAGAGGATGGTGAGAGTCATACTAAAATGCAAATGGAAAATGTCTTGAAACCACGTAATAGATGCTAAGCTCGAGAAATATTCCATGGCACTAATGGCTAAAATTCTTAAAATCTCAGTGAAATATTTGGCTATTGATTGTCAAATAGTTTCTGATGGATGAAGTGCAACTGGAAAGCGAACTACATGCTGTAGGAGCATCTTAATTAACAATGTTTCTGAAAGAGTAGTGGCCAGGTAGAAGGAGGAATTCTTTGGGTATGACTATGGTGTGATTAATATATTAGACAAGATTTATTTTATTTTTTAAAATATCTTTTCCTGCTAGATAATAGGAGAAATGGAACAGGAAAAAGACAAGGGACTAAACTCCTTGTATGTTGCAATTTCCAGCAGAAAAGAGGCTTGTCTTCTTTAAGGGCTTACAGATTCTGCAGAGATGACAAGCAAGTGATAAGGAAGGGAGTAGCACACAAAAATTAGTAACAACTACAGATTCAAAGCTATTCCAAGTATGTTTTTCTTTCTTCTGGCCTGAAGCTTAGTTTTCTGGGGATCAGCCAAGGTTAGCTAGATGCAGCCACCTGCTATGCCACCCAAGCAGGCAGAACATCCGCTTAAACAGAACTGAACATAACATGTTATTCTCGTTTCAAAATTTTAATCTCAGCCATAAAAATAGCTCAGTAAGAAGAATTAGAACTGCCTTGCTATCGACTGAAAAATTATTAGCAAATAGGGATGGCTGTCCACCATTTTACGAATTGCCTTGGCTTGAAGAATTGCCATTTCACTGGGAAGTAGTATAAAATGCAGCCGTAATCATCTCAGAAAAGTAGGTCACTGTGTACACTTGATTTCCTCTGATGGTAGGGATAGGTGCAGCCTGCACGCTCAGTTCAGTATGCTGGGGGTTTTCGGGATGTGTAAATAACTTATTTCATTCTTATTGCCTAATGCAACTGAATCTCATGGCTCACCCTAATTAACTGATTAATTTAACACTTCAAAGAGCAGAAGTACCTTGAAGAAAGCATTGCCTTATCACTGATATCATAGGCACTCAGCTATTTCCTAAAAATCTTCAGAATTAGGAGTCTTGATCCAAAGCATGCATTTGAGACCATTGTTGAACACTATATACCTTTACATTTACCACCCACAGTAGAGGGAAAGTAAGAATTCTGTCACTTTTAAACTGGGTTTTGATCTGTCATAACCCTTTGAAATAACCGAAAGACACAGGCTGCATCATATGGAGCAGAAATGGGGATAGTGATTACTGTTAGAATGTTCATCCTTCCTTAGATAATGTTATTCCCTTTCCCTTGCTCTTGGCTATTGGTGTCAGTTATTACATTTCAAGATTGTGTTATTAAGTTTTGGTAGCAAGGAAGGGGCCAAGTTACATCACATACACACCATGACATCATTGTCCTTCCAATGGCTCTTTATGCTTCATAAATTTATAATTTCTTTTTTACCTGTTTATGATATAGAAATGTTTTTAACCTGCTAATTGAACTAACAGTATAAAGTTTTAGCATATACCTAATTTCTATAAAGTTTAAGTCTTCAATTCAATTTTTCTAATAACATCCACAATAAAAATAATATTTAGTTATTATCCTGTTCTGCCATTTCCATTTGAACAAAGTTACTATTAACTGTCTACTGTCCTCTTGTCTCCATATAACAACATTAACATTGCCTTTACTTACCTTTGGCAGCCTGCTCCATCTTTCCTAAATTCTTCCTTTTCAGTACCTTTTATAGATTTAATCAAATAGTTGCTGAGCTAATTTGAATAACCCATATGTTTCCATTCTGTGTGGTTGTAATGAACTAAAGATTAGATTAGTTTCTAAATTCTGGTTAGTTGTCTAAGTTCACATCTTAGAAATTCCAGTGTTTTTCGTGACCTTTATTAAAAATTCTGATCTCTCTCTCTCTTTGTCAATCTGTATCCATCAATCCATCCATCTTGACACACATATTGAAGGGGTAAATGCTTGGTGTGTGAACATATTTTTCTTTGTGCTTGTGTGTATATGTGTGTGTCCAGAGATTCTGTAAGTCCTGTCTATAATCTGAAGGGGTATAGTTTGAGAAAAGCTGATATCTTCTTCTGCCAAGTTGAAAAGTGCAGCCTCTTTTGCAAAAATAAAAGATAATTTTTATTTCATCTTTAATTAATTATCATTATCCATAAGACATTTTTTTTTCTGGAACTGTGGTGGTGCAGTGGTTAGAATGCAGTATTGGAGGCTAACTCTGGCCACTGCCAGGAGCTCGACCCTGACTGGCTCAAGGTTGACTCAGCCTTCCATCCTTCTGAGGTCGGTAAAATGAGGACCGAGATTGTTGGGGGGCAATATACTGACTCTGTCAACCACTTAGAGCAGAGGTCCCCAACCTTGGCAACTTTAAGTCTTTTGGACTTCAACTCCCAGAATTCCTCAGCCAGCCAAGCTGGCTGAAGAATTCTGGGAGTTGAAGTCCACAAGTCTTAAAGTTACCAAGGCTGGGAGACCCCTGGCTTAGAGAGCACTGCAAAGCACTATGAAGTACTATGAAGTGGTATATAAGTCTAAGAGCTATTGCTATTCTTCTCTGTCCTCAAAATGGCACTTCTGCTGAAAGTTTGCCTAATTTCTTTGCTCGGTTTTCTAAAAAAAGATGATGAATCAAAATTACTTATTCCTTTAATCTTTTATTATTTGGAGCCAGTTTTAAGAATCTTAAAAGATTCTTCTCTGAAAGAACCGGAAGAGATTAATGGAGCTAGCTAACTTTGAAATACCCTGACTTGTCTCTGAGGAGTTCAAGGATGAGTTATGTAAATTCTTCCTGCCACTTTCTCCTGATAACAGTCCAATGAAGTGGATTAGATTGAAAGGTCTAAATGGCCCAAATTTCCTCTATGTATTTTTAACTGAGTTTAGGATTTAACCAATAGCTCTAAAATCTTAGTTCTGATACTGGAGACTCAGGAACGGCCCAAAACCAGAAGCAGTTTGGAAACATCTTTTCTGATCAACAAATATTATTAAACTATGCATTGCTCTCAAAATGTTATGCCTTTTAATAAAATGTGTTAGTTGAAAAAAGGTGCTATCAGACATCTTTTGATTTTGAATGACTATGGACTAACATGGCTACAAATCCAGGGATAGGAACTTTTTTTCTCCTTTGAACTTCATCCTTTTTGAGATAATAGTTGGAAACCACATGGTGGCTAGATCTGAATAAAACACTGGGAAGTTTGGATCAGAGCTGAAAGTCAGGTTGAATGATTTATCTTTTTTACACCCTTCTTTTTGCATAGAAGGTATAAGTTAGAAGGAAACTGAAAGAAATAAACTGAACACTCTTTTTTACTATTCACTGCCCAATAGGTATGGTTTTTTAAATTTATTTCAGGATATAGTTACAGTATGAGCACTATCAATCTATTTAGTAAAACGCAAAGATTACAATATAGATTGTTTTATTAAGACTATACTGATTGAGATGCCTTTGGCAGGATGGGCTGCATACAAGCTTGATAAATAATTACATAAATAGGCAATAAAACTTAAGCTAAATTCTTATGGTCTGTGCATTTTCTTGCTACGGGTAGTCAAAACCAGAAGGCATATAGACAACATACATTTGGACATCTTCTCTAGTCAAAAGTCATCAGATCAAAGGAGATGAAAACTCCCAAGATGCGAACAAGACTTTTATATCCTCTTGAGTAATATCTAGACTACATCCCAGAAAATTAGAAGAATCATGCTGAATAAGGCCAAAAGCCTATCAAGTTCAGTAATCTTTTCTCAATGGTCAGTATGGGTTACTAAATGCAGAACAAAGGGCACTAACACAGAAGATGCAAGCATAGGTTGGAAGAAGAGTAGATCAGGTTGATGAAAGTAACATTGCAGCATCACCATAGAGCCTCACCCCTTTTCTACATGAATTGCAATGTTATGCCTATGCCCCAAAGAAGTGGTGCTTATAGCATGTCAGTGGACATTCTGTGGGTGTTCTGACATACACCCAGAAAAACTGAGGATTGTCCCTTTAGCCAAAGAGTATAATCTTTGAACTGAAAGAAGTGAACCCTGTCCTACTTGGAAGAGGATGCTTAAACTAGCCTAAGAGAAGGAACTTTTAATTCTTCCACTCCTAAACATTTCAAACCACATTTTCATGATCAGCAATCATTGTCCATTAGCTTTTGTCATGTGTAGTGTCATTGCCATGCCGTATCCTTTCTTGCGATCACTTGAAAATAAAAATATTGACCATAATCAAAATTCATGTTTATAAACAAAGGTAATATTCTTCTTTCCTGTAAGTTCTTGGCTAAAGGGAAAGAGTAGAGTGCCTTTCTACAGAGCCAACTAACTGGGCAGAAGGCTAGCAATCTACAAAATCAACAAGAAAAAGAATCAGAGAGCATTAAACTGGATTTAGATTCTGAGTTAACAGATGCAAAAAATTACCACAGCAAATATGTAATAAGTCTCAATAAATTAGTATTTAAAAATAATAAAATCAGTTGCAATTGTGACTAGCTGCAACTTAATATGTGTATATATCTTTAAAGGATAGAAATGCTGAATCTACTATAATTCAATATTGACCTTAAGTGGGCTATAGACCAGTGGTAAAATGGCCTAAAGTGATTAAATATCTGTGCGTATTTATTGCTAGAATGCAAACAACAATCATAAAGGTATTGGAAAAAAGGAAAGTCTTATATACGTACAAAAAAAGGAAATATGCTTAAAAGTTAGTAAGGCTAATCAGCAAAAGACTAAAAATATACTAGGAGGCAAAGCAAACATTAAGTCAGCAAAGCAACATCTAAAAGCAACATTAAGTCAGCAAAGCAACATCTAAAAGCAACCCCAAGCAGTTATACCTTGAACTAAAATGACCATCAACAAAGTATCCTTCAAAAATCAGATCAACCAGTGTGGAGTTCTCCAAATGCATTGGTTATTATCAAACTGATCATACTATAGTCACATAAACTAAGTTAATAAAAATAGAAAGAACTATTTGTTCAGAAAGGGCAATTAAATCTAAGAGACCATGTCAGTCATCTAATCCAACATCCTATTCATTGTAGGAATTCATTCCAGATAGATAAGACATACAGCACCCTGAAATGAGGACCCTAACACCATTTTAGATAAACTGTTTCACTGTTTAATTTTTCACATCATCAGGAAATTCTTCCTAAAATTCAACTTGATTCTGCTTTCTTTTAATTTCAACACATTTAATTTCAATACATTGGCATTTGCCCTCTTCTCCCGACAAACTTTTAATATTTGTGGGCTCATCAGAGGATACATTTGGAGGATCTGATTGAAGGAGGCAGTGCCATATAGTATTCCAGTTTTTCTCTTGTTTATTTATCCTCAAAGACAGTGAAAAGCAGTTTAAGCCAAGATGTGTAAATGATTTATAACCCACTAATTGCTATTTATTCTATAGTGAACTCTTCTCCCCCCTCCCAGTTAGCAATCTGTTGTAAAAGTACAGAAGACAAGCAGATTTCCCTGTTAAATTCTATTAGCTCAAGGCAGTTCTAAACATGGATATTTTAGCAAATTGATATGAGCTTAAGATATGTACATACTTTGATTGCATCCACTCTTTTACATTGCCAATAACACAACCACTCATATTTGAAATTAAGAAATGGATTTACAGAATTTACTGGCCATTTTCCTCTGTCAGTCTGATGAACTGATAGCTAACTGGATCTAATGGGTGATTCTCTGACAGGTAAAATCTTTGATTTTTATCTTTTATCAACCTTTTGATCATCCATTGTGTCCTCTGCACTGGTATGGTAGGTCCCACAGTGCTTTTCTTCTTTTTCTGGGTCTCACACTCATATGCTTTCTTGAGTTGTGACCACTAAAAAATGAATCAGTTTTGAGCAGTATAAACACTGTCCAATCTAATTTAGGATCATTACCCACTCTTTCTCTGCATTAAAATTAATAGATGATTATTTTCAACAATCACTACTACTCTGTGTCCATTTCCGCTACCCCTCTCCTCTATTTTTTTCATAAAATTTATTAGCCAGCCATCTTTCTATAGGATAACTCTGGGCAGCTTATAGTCATCAAAATATGTCTATACTTATAAATTAAAAAGATTATGTTGCTAGTTGCTCAATTTGCACTTCCATGAAGCAATTGCCTGGGAAAATCCCAAGTTTATTAGAGCGAATAGCTAACCCTAAAAAAATGGAAAAAAAAATGGCAGCTACATGTCTTTTCATTTTGCCTTGCAAATTAAAACCGTAAATTATTTAAATCAAATATTAAAACCTAAGGACACCTGCGAAGGGTGAGGGTGGAGTGGGGGGGGGGACATGGGATCTGTTGTTTGATGATCAATCACCTCCACTATGCTATTCCCCCACTGGGGCCCCAAGCCAACTGGCAGAGCCATGTCTTTAGGTCCTTACGAAAGGATAAGAGGATTGAGGCTAACCGTTGTTCCAGAGGACAAGAGCAACAGCAGAGAAGGCCCACCTCCTGGAATAGTCAGGCTGAAGGGACCTGACTCTTTTAGCACAGGTGGGATGGGCCAATCCCAATTTAAACTTCTTCCTGTCAACTTCTTCAGTGTTTCAACTCTTCCCCTTTCTCAAGTATATGCATGGATGTTGGTATACGTGGAGAGGGAAGAGAAGAAGGGCCTGACCAGCAGCAAGGTGGATAGAAACAATGAGTGCACAATTGGAAGAGCTAAAGGACCAGGCTAGGGACAAATCACCATGGAGAAAATATATCTATACTGTATAGTCACCAAGAGTCAACAATGACTTAATGGAACATAATCAATCACCTTAAATATGAGAGTTTCTACATCCTTTCAAAGATTGTATGTTCCATTGTGGATGAAGATTTGTATTGGAGAAAAAAGGAATAAAGGGAGAAAAGAGCTCTGGACTCTCACAAACATAAAAATGATTTAAAAGTTGATAACTTTCAAAAGTTATCAAAGAACTTTTAAAAGAAGAAAAGTCTGAAACTCTTTTCCAGATATCTGATTCTTATATTTTTTTTTGTTATGCAAGCTTGCTTTAAAATGGTTCATGCTTCTCTGTTGATGGATGGAATTTAAAAGGCTTTTAATAGGTTTTAGTGGGGAGGGGATCAAGATTTAATTAGTAGTAGTAATAGTGGCATTTATAAATCCATTAGAGCCTTCACAATGATATATTCCTCCAATGCCCATCAGCCAAAAGAAATAAGTTCCTACCAAAAAAAGTGCTTTTATTTGAAAAGCACTTAAGGTGAGGTTTTTTTTCCCAAGATTATGCTTGCCAGGCTATAAACTTCTATTTTTCTCTTCAGCCTAAAGCTGCAGTTACTAGTCTGCAGTCTCGCGTAATTGCACGATTGCTGTCCATGGTCCTGAATGGAAAATTCTTGCCTGGTAAAGTTATTTGCAGCACTGATTCCACAGATTCCACAGTCTATTTTACTTTGGCTCTGCTCCAGTTGGCAGATCTTTGCTGGGCATGGAGAATGGAATCTCTAATGAACTAGAACTGTTCTGTGTCCAGAAAGGTTGTTTAGGAGCAGTGTGAACATGAAGATGTTTGTTGCACTGACAACACACATACACATGATTGAAATAAAAATGTGTTACCAAATTTTGTGGATGTTACATGAAAGTCAATGAGATGTTAGTATTCTTATAAGTGAGGCCATGAGATAACAGCTTTCTTAGCTGAGATCTTGAGTATTCTAAGAATGAGATTGTTACAACCTCAGGAAATTTCTGCCTGCATTTTTAAATTTAGGTTTTGAGCAACACCTATCCTGCAAAGGTTCGTAGAACCTTAACCCTAAGTCCCAATACAAGATAATAGTTGGTTTCAGACAACATGCTAACCCTTCTCCTAGTTAACAAACACAATTGCTGTCCACCTAAAATGTTCTGTTCAAACAAATATATTACAATTTATTGTGATGGTCTGGTTACTAAAACAGATTCTCACAATACATTTAACCATAATCTTTCTCAACCAATTTTAGCTTGTCATAGAATCCAAACTACTGTAACAGCTTGATCCCATAACATGCTTAATCTGGTCAGCTGACAACTGCTGTAATTTCATTGCTGGTACTTATGCCAAAACACAATTATACTGTAATTATAATGTAAGCGGTCTCAGTGTTTGTCATTCTGAATCTCTATCCTGTTTTTTTCAGAATGTGCCAAATTTTCCAACAGCATTTGCCTCAGGAAAAGACTGGCAGGCTTCATGGCATCACTAATCCCAACTCCAGAGAAGTAACAGTAGTTATAATTTGGCAACTACAGCAAATCAAGATTTAGAACTTATTGCAGGATCCAATTTGGGCTGGTCACTGGGACCAGAGGCTTTGTCTTCAGAGCTTTTGAACTCATGATTGAGCCCCCATCCTCGGGGAACTTTTCTCTCACCTGTACCGATGCAGACTGGACTCGCAACATTATCCTGGGACATATATATTCACCTTCATTTGTATAGAACTTGTGTTTTTTGATGTCAGGCTTTGGCAGTGAGAGACATAATTTTTCAATCACTTTTAATTCTAATTCTTTTTTTTGAGGATTAGAAATGCAACTTGAATTAAAACTTTAATTATTCCCACAACACAACTAACAGAAATGGGTTAGTTTAAATTTGTGCATGATTGGATTTGTTTAGGGATAAATTTAGCCTTATGGAGTTATTCAACTCTATATTCAATGTATATCATATTGGTATACCAGGACACGTTATTTTATTTTTTAGTCAGTTTTTAAAGTATATTGTGGGATCAGGGCCCAAGAGTCTCAAAATTAAACAATTCCTAGCATTAAACTAAATCATTTGACCAAATAATTTTTGGTTGGCTATTAAACCAAAAAGAACAGTATCAGATGTTTCTTTACATTTACTGTTCTACCTTGTACTGTCTTATCTATTCTTGCTAATTAGAAATGAAATATTGGTTTTCATTGTTTCCTTTTATTCAAAAATGAATATCAACCTACACTAAGAAATATCACTATTAGTACTATTAGTACTAGAAAGTTCTCATACAACTTATTTTACCAAGATTGTGCAGATGTTAATGATAACGTAATGGTACAGCAGGAGGGTCAGCCATAACAGTCAAGCTGATCCTTCCCTTCTCTTTTCATAGCCCCTTCTTTATTTCAGTTGGGACACTAGACAGATAATTATATAAGCTTTCAGGAAGCTTCCTTTTATCAGTCCCACCACCCACCCCCACCACAATTCATGACTTTTCCTTTTGCCAATGATGTTCTGGAAGCCAAGAACCTCCAGGGTTCACTTTTTTTTTATCTTCACCACCTTGGAAACAAGTATTCAAGCAGCAGCCTGTTGACCAAGCTACCAAGGTGGAACTTCTTCTCAAGAACTATGTGATTAAAGAGAAGGAAAGTTGGTGGATAAGAAAGGTTGGGTTTTCTCTATCTCGTTTTTCTAGCCATTGATAAAATGTATCTCATGTTATAAAGTATTCTGAATCTTCTCTCTCTTTCATTTTCAGTGTAAGTCTATCCATTTCTGCACAGTCCAAAATTTTCTTAATTGTCTCTTCCTCTGCTGGTAATTCTTCATCTTTCCAAGGTTGAGCAAATACAATTCTCACTGCAGTTAGTACATGTAACATTAAATATACACATTCTTTCTCATAATTTCCTACAATTATACCTAACAAAAATAATTCTGGCTTAAAATCTACATTTTCTTTAACCATATATGTATTCTTGACCAAAATCTTTTGGCTTTAGGGCATGTCCACCAAAGATGATAGTATGTGCCTGGTTTTTATCTACATTTCCAATAATTGCTAGACATATTTTTGAACATTTTTGCTAACCTCATAGGTGTTAAGTGCCATCTGTAAACATTTTATATAGGTTTTCTTTGTAAGCCACCATCTTTGTTATTTTAGAGTTTCTTTCCCAAAGGCTTTGCCAGTTTTCTAACTCTATGTTATGCCCAAAGTTTTTTGCTCATATTATCATTGTTTCTTTAACTTGTTCCTCTTCCATCTTTAAACTTAACATATAGTTATACAGTTTCTTATTCAATTTTTCATCTGATGTCAATAGTATCTGGTCAAATTCTGTCTGTTTGTTATAAAATCCAGATGTTTTAGCATCTTTTTTCATATCTCGTTTGAATTTGCAGACCACCATGATAGATCAATGCCCTGTTCTTTCAGTTCTTGTCTAGATTTTAGTTTCCTTTCAATATTCAAAATGTCTTTATATGTCACAATTTAGTTAATTAGGTTTGGGTGAACAAACACTTCCATTGTTGAAAGCCATCCAGGTATTTTCATGTAAATTTTTGCTTTTACCTTTTCCCATTCTAGTAGAAGTGCGTTTCTTCTATAGTGGTTTTGAAAATATCTATGTATTTTATTCTTCCATATTTATACTATAGGAAGGCATGCTATCCAAGTTGTAGGTCATGCCCCTCTAGGTATAGTAATCTTTTATGTCTAAGAGTTATCCATTCTTTTAACCATGTTGATATAGATGTTTGATAATATAAAGCCCAATCTGGCAGCCCAAATCCTCCATTTTCTTTCGCTTCTTGTAGCATATTCAATCTAATTCTGGCTTTTTTCCTTTGCCAAACAAATTTCAAGATCAATGTATTTAATTCATCAAAGAATTTTTCCCCCAGTTTTATAGGTATTGTTTGAAATAAAAAGAGTATTTTTGGTAAAATATTCATCTTCACCATTGCTATTCTCCCTAGCATTGAAAATTGTAGATTTTCCCATTTTTCCAAGTCTAGTTTTATTTGTTTTAATAATTTTACATAGTTGTCTTCTATTATTGTTGCACATCTTGCTGTTAAATATATCCCCAAGTATTTCACTTTCTTAACTATTTGAAGATACTTTAATATTAGTAAGCTAAATATTGGAACCCAGACAACATGTCGCTGATAAAATATTAAGGATTTATGATTATACAAAAATAATAAAATATTGTTTTTTAAAAAAAGAAAGGTTGGGTTTTGCAAATATTTTATGGCCATATTCAATGCATTTTATAAACCTGCCTTTCCTATCTTTCCCCCTCAAGTGTACTGGGCTAGAGTTGCCAGAATGAGTTTTAGCCTAATACATTTGGAAGGCACAAGTATGGAAATAGAGAAAAGTTTACATTTTAAAAAATCATAGACTATTTCATGAAACCATAGTGCATTTGCTTAAAGGAAACTTTGATGGTCACTGAGTTTTGTTATCTTCTTAATTATTCACCATTGTTTCTTCCAGTTTCAAAATGGAAAATTGATCCCATATCCAGATATTTGAAGTGGGATTTCCTGAGCACAGGTTGAAAAAAGTAGACCTGTATAAGCATGATTAAGTTCACAAGAATTCAGCTGTTTTGTTTTGTTCTTGTTTTGTTTTGCTCTGCTCTGCTTCTGAGAAAACCTTCAAAATAAATGTTTCTAGGGAAGTCTGCAACACCAATAAAAGAGGAAAATAAATACAATAAAGAATAAAGAAGGCTGGTTAATAGTAGGTTACGCACTGGATCAAATCTCAACAGAGAATTCTTTGGATAATAAGAAATTCCTCTCCTACATGCAGCTTTTCAATAAGCAGACAAACACAAGTGCTTTGGGCACTAAAGTATTCAAAGCAATTCCTAGAACAGTAATTCTTATGGCAGCCCAGCACTCTTGGCATAATAGCTTCATCCCATCTTGACCATCTGTATCGGGTGCTCTGATTCCCAAGCCCAGTGTGTTGTCAGCTTACTTTTCATATCTCTTCTTGTGAACAGATTTTTAGGACAATCTGCCAAGCCATTTTCAGATGTAGATCTTCAAATTTTATTTTTGAAAGGTTAAAATTCAGTGGTAAAGAGAGCATATGGGGGGCGGGAAAAAGGACAGACACTGTTTTTTTTAAAAACAAACTATTTATTTATGATCGTTAAAAACAGATGAATAATAAACATTTGATACCAAGTTTAGCATTCCAAGAAAACACATAAACTCCACTTGATTAAATATGAGCTGGAGGTGAATGGATAGCACTGTACTAAACCAAGGCTCAGCCTGAGAATTTTTCAGCCATAGCCTTAGACTAATAGGAAACTGATGATTCTTTCTTCGTTTTCCGGAAATATGTCTAATGCTTTTTGAAAGCCGTGTACATGAGCAACTCAGGCCTGGGAAGCCCAATTAAATAAAAACAGATGGCAGAACCCATGCAAGTTACTCCTGATTAATCACAAAGGGTCCTCTTCACCTTTGGGATTAGCCAGGAAGACAGTTCAGGCCATTGTGGAAAATGTTATCTGGGCAGGTGAATCCTAGATCCAGCTGCCACTGCAAAGATCCTGGCCAGTGTAGGTAGGGCCTGGAAAGATCCCTGCTGGAGTACTTAGGTCTCAGAAGTTGCTCATCAATATTAGACTTTGATGCTTGCCTTAATGGATGACACTTCCATATCAGAACCTTTTGCTGTAAAATGGGCTGACTATCACAGTACTGCCATAGAATTTGGCTCTAAAACCACCTCAAAAAGCGACTCTCAACTGTATAGCATATGCAAGAAAAAAATGAGAAAATGTCTGTTAAAAGTCATCGGTTTGGAAAATAAACATGACCTCAGTCAACCAAGACAGTAGAACTTTGACTATCAAATATTGGACAACAAATCAGAAGAAGACCACCATTTTGTGCCCTGGCAATTAGCTTTCCAGGGATATCTGGTTTGTTAATATAGAAAGCAGGATGCTGGAGGAATGTTGTTTGATGGCAATATATCAAAATTAAAGTTCTTTTCTCAAACCTTAGAAATAAACTATTTTCTGATCCAATCCAAGCTTATATTTTAATTCAGGACAAAAGAAGTAATATTTATGATAATGAAGGGTAAAATGGCTAAAAACTGAGGCCTTTTCATCTGTAATGACAACTGAGAAAATACATTCATGACAATCCAGCTTTAAAGGAAAGATACTTTTCAAGACATTGTATTGATGTCCACCTACTTAGTTTGCTTTAGCTCCCTGCTGCAAATGTCAGAATTTGAGTACAAGAAGCCAGCATTAACAATGCCTTCCCTACTCTTGAATCAAGCTATTAAGATTAGTTTGCGGCCCAGTGCTGCATTCACATATGACCTGAATCTTAGATTTTTAAAAAATCCCACTGTATTGAACAAGCACAGGAAATGGTTTCCACTCACTCTGCTGACCTTGGAACCTCATGCATAAATCAAGGAAGACTTACCAAATGAGCTAAAATTAAGGAAGAGTTTGAATCTTCAACCAGAACCTGGTGTTTGCTGAGTGAAATTTACTTTAGCCAATCTCCATGGAATTTAGGAAATCCTGTGAAACATTTGTCTCAATAACATTGTGATTTGTTTAGATATCATATGGCTGTTGATGATTTCTGGGTAACCAATTTTTATCTGATGTTATTTTATTGTATCTTTTTTAGTTCATGCTCATTGATGAGAACTTCAGTGTTTTGAGTTTGAAAAATTATAAATCTCAATGGCTCCTTTCTAGCCATGTCAGACTCTTCAGGATGTTGAAGGTAGAAATAAGTAAATGTAAATCATCTGTAAGAAGAATCAGGCAAAATTCTGCAATTTGGATCACTTTTTGATCACAAAACCTTAAATATGTATACACTTAACACACATATTCAGAATTAAATGTCCTTGAATTTAATAAAATTTACCCTACAGATGAACCTTCAATCCTTAAGTAAAACTTAAGTAAACTTAGAAGTAAAACTCACTGAATTCAGTATGGATGTAATTCTGAATATGGACGTATATCATCTAGCTATGACTATGCATTCAATGCAGCCTTGCTCTGAAACATGGTAGTCTCCGTTCAATCAGATTGCATTAGGCTGAATTGTTGGTGCCCTCCGCCCCCTGCTTTCAAAGGATATCTGTGACGTGGAAGCAAGATTGCAGGGCCATCATGCAACATTAAATGATCTGATCTGAAGATGAATCTAAATATATTTTGTTGGATACAAACCCATTTGATCCCCAGTGCAAGGCAGGCTGCATGCACATGTTTACTAAGTTATTGCACAGTGGTTAAGCTGCAGCAAATGAGGGGACTAAGATGTCGCTGATAATTCTACATTGCATGCAGATGGCCCCAAATTCAAATGCCCGCATTTCTAGTTAAAACGCTCAGCGGCGGCGGGTGATGGAAAAAAAACACCTTTCTCTGCATGAGTCTTTGAAAAGTCATTCCCAGGCAGAACAGACAGGCCTGAGTCAAAGGGATAAACAGTGTAACCTGGGATAAAGTATCTTTCTGGCTGACTCAAAGTCTAAAAAGGCAACTCAGTTGAAAAATGTTGAATGTTAAGGTCCTGTCTAAAGAAAGAAGAAAAAAACGGAATGGATGTGAAAAATATGGCTCTTTCTATGGCGTTGGAAGATGTGTAGAGATACAGTGACATATTTCTAATGGTATATACATACATCCAAGCAGTGTGTGTGTGTGTGTGTGTGTGTGTGTGTATACCCTTTTAATAGGAAATTCTAGAGTAAGAGTATAATCTACTAGTGCATTCTCTTGGGGAGTAGAAACTTTAAATCAGTTAAATCAGTGGCTGCCTTAAACAGACTGTAGAAACATGAAATAAAAAAAAGAAAAGCCTTCTAATTTTATCCAAACCCGATTCAATTGTTCTTTCCTTGTCCTATAGGAGCCATAAAAAAGTAGGGAGGGAGTTCACAAACCAGACCTTCTGTGGAAGGCAACTTCCTTTTTTTCCTTCTTCTTCCTCATCCAGGCTTTGTCTTACCAAGTCTCTTTTGCTTCATGTCCCTGAGCAATTTTTCACCCCCTATTTACAAGGAGCCAGCTTATGCCTTTCCGTCATCTTTATATCCCCCTCCTTTTTCATTCCTTTTGGCTCAATAGATTATGTAGTTATTGATACCCTCCCTTCTTTCCTTGGCTGGATGGTGGGGGAGGAAGGGGAGGGCTCTGTAGCAAATTAAATAGAGGGTGGGGGTCATTTCTGGAGGGTAATTGGTCCCATTATTGGAAATGCTGGGGCAGCTGCTGGGGGTGAGGAGATTGTGAGGAGGGATCTATATTACCATACAAAGGAAACAAATGAGTATGTTTTTACCAAACAGACTGACATCTCCCCCCCCTCCCGCCTCATGCATACATACATATATACATACATATATGGAGGTAGCCCTTTCCTTCCAATTTATTTTTCCCCTCTTTTTAAAGTCAGAAATGAGAAGAAAGCATATAGTGACCTTCTGAGAAACACACACACACACACACATGTATATATATATATATATATACACACACACACACACACACACACACTAACACTCCATTCTGAGAACTCACCTGCGTTCTTATGGTTTATTTTATGTTGATCTGAAATAATTAAAATGCTGTTTCTCTCTTTTGATCTCTAGCATACTCTGAATATTCTGATTGACCCCATTCCACTGAAAAACAAATGCCAGTTAAAAAAAAAGATATTTGTTTTTGCGGTAGAACCATCTACAGCAGTACTGTGGGTGTGCAAGAGAAAGATCATTTGCTAGAAAAGCTCAATTAATATTTCAAACATCTTTTTTTAAAAAAAAAAAAGTTGCAGAAGCAATAGCATTATGTGCTGTTTATGGAATCAGGCAGAACCCATATACAGTATATTACTTCTGCAATGGAGGACTGCATTTTTACATTTCACACTAGCATATAATTCTATCCCAGCACAGCACAGTGCTAAATCACATTTAAAGGTTAGGGATGGCAGTTATGTAAGTATGTATAATTTCTTTTATTGTTATATTTGAAACTAATAAATGCTGTAATTATTCTCTCATCCTAGTATCTATGAAATTTGGCCGTTGATTGTGATACAATGATACAATTTCATTTCCATCATCACTATCACTCTAATATGCATACATATAGGCATAGATATTCAGTGTGTAATGGAACCAGTTGTCTCATTGCTTTAAATGATTTACTATTATATTTAATTCCCTATTTGCAAATACTAGAAGTATTTGTCTCTGGCTCCCCTGTGTTCTGACTTAGTAGTTTTATATGTATTCTATATACAATAAGCTAAATATTCATTTATTTAGAGTATGATTAGAAATACATATTTATACATCTATAACATCTGTCAGAATACTTATCTATGTCTCTTTCAGGTATTCCCACATCTACTGCGTATGAATGAAGTATACGATTTTGTATAAGGCAGTGACATATAAATAGATACTATAAATAATTCATCTCTTCATCCATCCGGCCATTACAGTATCTGTTCTTGGTTGTAAAGGATCTCTTTTTCTTTTTCCATTGTGTATATGCTACTGCATCATATCTAAAATATTAATTTTGGCTTCAAATTTAATCCTAAGGGGATTTATTTTTGTGCAGGATTTGCTGTCCTTTGCAAAATAACCAGGGCTGGGGGGTGGGGGCATGGGAGCGGGGGTGCTGTGGAAGAGTTTCTAGCAAGGGCAACAATATGCTTGCTTTAATTGTCATCTATTCCTGGCTCATTGGAGTAGATATCATTAAGAATGGAGTGATGCTCTGCATTAATAGGCATATCTGGAGATATGGGCACACGGAATCTGATTATTATTGCTATCATTAAATGCCCAACAATATATCATCACAAGTGTTTATTTTTTTTTTAAAAAGCCAATAAACCTATACTCTATCATAATGTCTCAGGCATATTAGATTTGTTCTCCCATCCTCCACCTCATTGCAGCAATTTTAAGTAGGGAGGCCATCATTCCAGATTTAAAATATCATGCAGGGGATTGCTAACTGAGAGGCAGAAAGAACCAGGGAATATCCTGCGGGCACACTTCCTTGAGAGCAAGGCTTTCCAGCTCAGTTGGAGCTTGCATCTAAGTAAACATGTGCAGCAAATCTGTACCGCAGTTGCCAATGAAAAGGGGGTGGGGGGTGGGAGAGAGTGCAGGGAAAGGGTGGGGGTGGGCTTTGGGCCCCAAATCGTCCGACTTTTATATACCCACTCCTCATTAAATCCTGTTTATGTCCTACGATAGGGGAGGAAGGGGCCTATGGTGCATCACACTTACCTGGGATTCAAGGAGGAATTCTTTCTGAGGATGCAGGTCTAGGCTGGGGCTATTGACATCCAAGTACCAACCTTTGGCCAAATTGCGCCCCATTGTGCATCATCCACACACACTCCCAGTTCCTATCCCATCCTTCCCTGCAGTTCTCCACCCCCCCCAGCATTTTCCCCCCTTCCCGGCCGGCCCGAAGTTTTTCCAGCCTCGTTCTTAGCATTCACCGCGTGCCTTAATTGTATGGACATTTAAATCAAGGTCCGCTGTGAACACGCAGAGAGGGGCCTTTGCCAGCAGCCGCTGGTCCTGATGCTGACCAGGGTGGGTGGTGGGAGAAAAAGAGAGAAGGACCCATTCCTTCCTGGCAAGGCGTGGGCGTGTAGAGAGAGGGAGGGGGGG
>NW_015386492.1:60595-97005 GCF_001527695.2 Protobothrops mucrosquamatus | reverse complement strand
TCAAGTTTCAGAGCCCAAACATCCAAACGGATCTTCTTGGGTCAGGCCAATAGGTCTACGATTCTGCTTCCAACAGACACCAGCCAGATGAATCCAGAAAACCCACCAACAGTCTCCCCTAGCTACTAGGCATAGCCCCCTCCCCCTGAGCTGTTTACCCATCTAGGAGTCGATACTCAGAGATAGATTACCTCTGAATGGAGAGACTCCACTTAACCATTGATAGAGCTCTCCTCTATGTCATTCTTAAGAGGTCGCTTGTGACCCTCCCACTCCCCAGCTCCGTTCTTCCCAATAAAACCGACCACTCAAGAGCAGAAAGCTGAGCATCCTCTGTCTCTTCTCCGGATTGTCTTCTGGGGGTAGGCGGGCTGCACCCCGCAATCTCTTCCTTTGGGGTGGAGGGGCAAGCTGTAATGGGGTGGAGGCTGTGAGAGATGGAGATGGGGAGGAATGGTGAGAAAGAAGGTTGACCTCGGAGATGTTTTGAAAAGAATAAAATTGAAAATCCGCTGGTAGGACCGGACTCCTCCATGGTTGGACAGGCAAAAGGTGGTCCGTGGGGAAGCCCCTGGAGGGCAAGCAAGGTCGGCCATCTCCAGTGAAGATCCAAGATGTGATGCGCCACTCAGAGGAAGGGAGAACGGCAGGGAGGCACACAGCGTTTTTGCTGGTTGCCAGGCACTGCAGGCTGTGCCTCAAGTTGGAGCCCAAGCGAGCTTCAGCAGAGGGATGGGGTGGGCTGAGGGGCTGGGGATGGACGTGGGAGGAGGCTATGGATCACCTGAAGAGGGAGGAGGCAGAGGAACCCTTACAGGAGTCCTTCCCATGCCAAGCCCCTGCTCTGAGCTCACTATCTATTCTGGAAGTCTTGCCAGCAGATTTCTCTCCCGCCCTCACCTTTTTTGATTCTGGGGGAGATTAATTAGTCACTCCCTAAAAACCCACTATTCAAATCTTTTCCCCCACGCTCATTTCTGCTGCTTGCCTGCTTGCCCTGGAAAAACAGAAGGCTTAGCATCCCCATTCAGTAATCTCCCTCTCAGTCACAAACATCACCTGAACTTCTTTATTTATTTATTTCTTGTATCCCATGATTGTTATTTTTACAAATAACTCAAGGCAGCGGGTTCCTTCTATTTTCCCCCACAACAACCCTGTGAGATTGGGCTGAGAGACGGTGACTGGCCCAAGGTCACCCAAGGAACTTCCTTCCTTCCTTCCTTCCTTCCTTCCTTCCTTCCTTCCTTCCTTCCTTCCTTCCTTCCTTCCTTCCTTCCTTCCTTCTCCATGGCCTGCTGTAAAGGAGAAGGAAAAGGATTTAAAAAACAGGAAAATCTCCACCATTCCCACAACATTTGGAGCAATAATGATCAGTTGATATATTCCCCCCCCCTCCAAATCTTCTGGAATTCCAGAACATTTACCTAGAGATAAAAACTCAAGTATTGGGGAATGTCAATTGATTTGTGGTTCTAATGTGTTAATTTCACACCCTCTTCTCTCTTCAGATAATGCACAGCTTCCTCCCCATCCATCCCCTTTCCCCTCTCATTGTATGTAGTGATGTGTGCATATAGGTGGCACTGACCCCCCCCCCCCCACTTTTGGCACACATTAGCAGCCATTCATGAATGTGGATTAATACAGAATACGCTACATTGTATGTATATCTGAAATACATTAAAGGTTGTACTGCAATGTTTTTTTAATTTAATTGTGCTATCGGAATTATGCATCACATACAACATTTTTGGAACAATGCATTATTGCTCAACAGTCACGTTTTGGGGATTCTCAGCATGCATGTATATTCTGAAAATTATGGAAAATATGTTTATATGTTGTTATCAGTCCTGCGTGGATTGTCAACCTTAGATTTGGAGATTTTGTTGTTAGTTTTGTCATATGTATGTCAGCATTTATTTATCTTCAAACCCTGCCTCTGGTAAAAGCTTGCTAGCTCCAGTTTAAAGAGGAACATTAGATGGCTAGAAGGACAGAGGGACAGAATGTGTGCATGTGTGTGTTCAGAGAGTGAGTAAAATGTACAGTATGTGCCTAATTCAAATGATATTTTAGAACTTTAATCCTATCTCCTAAAACCTGTCTCAAGCAAAACACGCATAGATATAAATGCTATAGGGCTTGAGTAAGGTCGGCAAGGGAACTGCAGAGAGAGGTAAGTTAGGAAGGTAAGTCAAATCACCTCCAACTTCTTGTCACCCTTTCACTGGAATAAATCTCAATGTGGGTGCATCTCTCTCTTTCTCTCTTTCTCTGTGCAAGACAAGTAAAATTGTGCACATGGAGGGGGGGGCAAAGAGAGAATGTTGCTAAGGAAGGGAAGGGTAGCCATGTTTTGCAGCTGACAGCACTGCAGTGAAAGCAGAATTGACAGTTGGCTACATGCAGGCTGCAGTGGTTAGGATTTTTTTTTTTTAATAACGTTCTCTTCTTCCTTTCCCCAGCCTTTTTCCATCAGAGAGGAGAATTATTCCATTCTGCCCACCTCCCTCCAGCTGCCATTAAACCATTTTGCACTTTCACTCACCTCCCTGCATCCAAGGTGAATTAGAAGCTTTTATGGAGGAAGATGCAGTGAGGCACAGAGGCAGGCCAAGAATGCAAAAGACATGGAAGAAAATTGAGGGAGGAGGGAAAAAAGGCCTTTAAGGAAGAGGCACATTTGCCCAAGAGAAAAGAAGATTAAAAGGGGTGGATGGGAAGGAGAGAAAGGTAATGTGCTAATAGTTGTGGGATATTCCATCCAAGCTGGAAAAAAGATATTTTAGTACTGCCATATTTTTCTGCGCTTTGATAGATAGAGGGTGAGGTGGGGAGATGCTTAAGCCTGGAGGGAATAGGGGAAAATTAGTGTGCCTTTCCCAACAAAATGTCTCCAGATGTGTCAAAGTCTGATTCCCTTTATCTCCGACCAGAATAGCCATGTGAGTTTTGGGCGGATGGCAGTTGGAACCCATGAAATTAGTGGGCATTAAGTTAGAAAATACTGGATTGAGCAGTAGAAATATTTTTTTAATCTTAAAGGAGCTCTTTAACTGGCTAAGGAGCTCTCTGTCTCTGAAAATAGAACTGGAAAGAGGGTTGTCAGAACAGATATGTGTACAGTATTTCATCCATGTCTTGAGACTGAAATTCAGGGAAAATATGTAAGCTTTATATTTAGAGGCCATCCAAATTTATCTATAAGTGGTATGCACCTTGATACTCCCCTGCTCAATATCCTTAACGTGGATCCTGCTTATGTATCCTTCCACATGGTAGCCATTTAGCTGAACATGCATAAACACACTGACTTAAAACACGAACATTTTTGTTTTCATCTTCTTAACTTCTGGTCCAAAAGAAGAACTCTGAGAAGACCAAATGTATTACTCAAGATATTTTCCTTCTACCTATTGGCAAAAGACACCTTCCGTGGGCCTTGTTTAATGGCTTTTGCAGCAAAGATTGCTTAGTAATTGTTTTGGTTCACAAAGACAAATGTTATTTGACCTAGTTTAACCAGTCTCATGAAATCAAAGGAATAGTTTAGTGCTTTCTGATAGTTACTTTTGTCTCTTTAACCTTGCAGTAAGAATCTGTATTTAGCTTGGATAGTTATCCTAGATTCCCCAACCAGGAAGCAAATTTAATCCAGCAGTTTGGGTGTGTGTGTGTTCAACTTTAACATAATTTCTCCCTCCTTTATTTCCATTCCTTTAATATATCTTTAATATCTATTCTGCACCAGTAGGTAGTTCAGATCTGTCCAGTGATATCACCTTCCAGAGACACCATTGAAAGTCTAGGGGCAGTAATGAATTTGAACTGAAGTCCAGATGAGAAATGAATGACCAACAACATGGTTCTGATAAAAGCAAAGCTTCCATTATTGAGAGCCAGTGTAGGGTATTTCATAAAATGAGGGGTCCTTGGTATTTTCTGAGCTTGTTTTCTTGCAGATGTCTCATTACCCAAACTAGGTAACATATCATCATTAGCACTGATGATGTTACCTAGTTTGGATAATTAAATGTCTGCAAGAAAACAACCAAGCTCAGACAGCAACAAGGACCCCTCACTTCAATCCTGAGCTACAGATATTCTCCTTTATTAGTTCTTAAAATGTCAGTCTGGGAACAAAGAGATCTAGGCTCTTTCCCATTTAGTGATGGAGTTCACTTTGTCACTTCATACAGTTACACTATCATAGCTGAACTTCAGCCCACCATATCAACCTAACTTAAATCAAGATTTTCTGTAATGAACGAATACAGGTTAAAGTTCAAGTCTAATTCAATTTTTATTGCTATGTAAGCCTTGAATTCTCAATGCTAAGTCTTCCTTTTGAAAGCACAGTCATATTTATTACTATAGCATTCAGTTCTGTATTGTTAATTAATATGACACTTGAGCTATGGAATCAATTTGGTTTTTTTTTTACTGAATAGTAACAATAAAAGTAAATGTAAATATAAATGTATCCAGATATTCTATTATGAGAACATTTCCATTGATTGTAGTGATTTTATATCACATGAAGGTTAAAAAAGAATGTGAGTTTTCATAATCTCTATATATTACAATGCCCCTTGTTAGTTAAACTATTCTCCCTTGGGTGAAAACTATGGGGCAGGGGGAGGATTGGATGTGTGAATACCTGTGTGGTGTATGGTTTGGAAGGTGACCCTGGCTAGCCAGTGAGAGCACGGTGCGAGAGGGCATGGCTGATTGGTTGTGGAAGGAAGTGGGTCCTGTTGAGTCCTTCATGGTATTAAGTATATGAGCTGAAGTGCCTGGAGGACTCAGATTCCTCTTCTTTTTAGGTCAGACTTGGTATTTTATGGCCTGTAGGCCACATCTGGTTCTTTGGCTGACCATATATGGCAGCAACTGGGAGGTGGCTGGAAAGCACTGGCAACCCTGCACAACAGTCTCAGTTACTCGTGTGATCCCTTGAAAAATTAATTGCTCATCCCTGCTATAGTAGTAATAATAATAATAATAATAATAATAATAATAATAATAATAATAATAATAATAATAATAATAGTAATAATAATAATAATAATAATAATAATAAAGTTGGAAGGGACCTTGAAGGTCATAGAGTCCAACCCCCTGCTCAGGCAGGAACCCTACACCATTTCGGACAAATGGCTGTCCAGTCTCTTCTTAAAAACTTCCAGTGTTGGAGCATTCACCGCTTCTGGAGGCAGGTTGTTCCATTGGTTAATTGTTCTGTCAGGAAGTTTCTCCTTAGTTCTAAGTTGCTTCTCTCCTTGATCAGTTTCCATCTGTTGCTTCTTGTCCTGCCTTCAGGCGCCTTGGAGAATAGCTTGACTCCCTCTTCTTTGTGGCAGCCCCTGAGATATTGGAACACTGCTATCATGTCCCCCCTCGTCCTTCTCTTCGTTAAACTAGACATACCCAATTTAGATGAATGAATGATCATAGGGAGGATGTACTGTTTTGAAAACCAGAGGACATGGGTTAGGGTGTATGGGGATTTGGGGGGCAGGATTGGAAGTGGAATGGAATATCACAGGATTGGAAGTGGAATAAGTATGGGAATGTATGATGGGAGGCTAGGGGCAGGCCAGTATTGGGGAACACAGGTCCAGTGCTTTGTATTGATCTTCTGGCCCCTGAATCTCAATCCTAGTTCCTGGTCAGCAGGCCTTCAGAGACCCTGGCTTTTGGCTGCTACTACTAAATGTCAGGCTCACCTGTAATAAAGCATCCTTCATCTATGATTCACAGATGAGAGGAATGACCTGGCGTGTATTACCAAGACCTGGCTAGGTCTGGCAGGTTCCCCTCTCTGAAATGTGCCCAGTTGATTCTAAGATATGGAATCATTAAAGATTCCAGGATGGGTGGGAATGTGGCAGTTGTAAATTAGGTATCTCTTATGGCTTTCATTGGTACTGGACTAACAGATATTGGATGTGTGACCCTGTTCTTTAAATTGGATTTTAGGGGTCAGTTGTGTTTGCTGCTACTGTGCCAGCTTCTCTGCTGCACAACAATCTCCCTGCCTGTCTCAGGGTGGAAAGTGAAAATCCCTAGGCTCATGGCTTTGGGAGATTTTATTTTACCTACCCTGGCAGCAGGGTCTGAGATGGCCACCCTGACAACCATGCCCCCCTACCAGCTCATACAATACCTGACATGGGGTAGCGGTCACACACCTGATTTTCTGTCAGAGTACTGGTAAAGTGATTTGGGATTGGAGGAGCTCTCTGTGCCTTCTGTCATGATCAGATCATGCCCTGGTAACAACAGTGCAGAGAGGCTCAACCTATTAGATTGATCTGTCCTCAGTGACTGATGGACCATAAGAGTTCCAGAGGGAACTGTGGGTTGTTCTTTATAGTTTGGTGCATTGTCCAGTAGAGGCCTTAGTTGCTATTTGGAATAAGAGAGTAGCTGTGGCCTTGATCAGATGGTGTCCACGCAATACCTTCTATCCAGTGGTTCCTGTTGATCTTTGTTTATGAAAGGGCTGAGGGACATGAAATGGAAGAAGAGACATTTAGAGCACTGCTGGAGATCAACAGAGGATAATCTTGACCGAACATGGTAAAGAGCTATTAAGGTCACTTTGTGGTGGTAGGATGGCAAAGCAACAATCTACTTTCTAAAAAAGTGTTAACCTTAAGTCTTTCCTGTGCCCCATTCTCCCATGTGCTTTTATAAGTTATTTTGGCTGCAGAATTTATCCTGCCACCTGTACCATCTAAAGATAAGAGAGGGCACTACCCCCAAGTGATAGAAATAATGGGGAAAGACTTTTTCTTTGAAAAAAATCAAAGGTTTCCCCTTGAGTATCAAGTAATCTTTGACACATAGGCGAAGTACTCATAGAACTATGTTATTCCCAAGAGTCTGTAACACCCAGTGTATTGGAAACATCAGAAAATCCGAGATGAGCCTCCAGAAAATAAATCTTACACTATCAGAAAGAGGGATTTGTTTTAATTGGAGTGACTGAGTTTGTTTATTGTTTTGTGGTTCATCAATTAATTGTTTCAAATGTTTATTAGTCAGACATTCATGCAATTTTAAGGCTGTTTAAAGTCAATATGTGTGAATCCCTAAGCAAATTCAAATTAATGTTCTTAACAATAGGCAAAATCTGTCTAAGGTCAAGCTGAGTCCAAACACTGAATTCCATGTCAACATTGTTGACATGGAAAAATGAGGAAGGATTGCTTGTTTGTTTATTTGTTTGTTTGTTTTGATACCTTCAAGTCAGTACTGACTTCTGGTGATTACCTGGCAAATTTTTCAGAAGTGATTTGCCCTAGCCTTATTCCTAGGACTGACAGAGTATAACTGCCTAAAGTCGCCCAGCCAGTTTCTTGTCTGTGGGATCAGTTTTTGGTCCTCTGCTTAGCCACATTGCCAAACTGCCTCACATTTAAGAGGCAGTTCACTTTTAGTCATCCCATGCTTTCTAATAATTATAGTTAAAAAGTAGCTAAGGAGGCCATTCCAGCTTGGTTATGGAACTTGGAACGTTTTTGCATAAATCAATAATTAAAAATATTCTAATTATGGAATGCACTCTTTCAATGATTGTTTTATACTTCTACCCCATTTGTTCAGCTTTCAAGGAAGAAATGACAACTTTCCTCTTCCCAGTAAGTTTTGGGTGTTGGATGAATAATAATATTATATATTGTTTTGTATTTGATATTTTATTGTTAGACACTTTAAATGTCCACAAATAGATATCCTGGAATAACAAGTGATAAACACTAAACAAACCTTACAAAATGATAAATGTTACAAGATTCCAATGTGAACATATTTTAAGAAATGGTCTATCTAACTTGTATATCTGATCTAGACAATTAGAAAAATTCTAGCAATTGTCTTTTCAATTTCTTCTTACCTCTATTAGAAACAGAGTTGATATACCACAGATATACTGTAAATATGCTCTAGAGCCTTATTAGTGAGCAAGGCTTTAACAATAAGTCAGTGTTGCTGGAGGCAATTTTCCCCATGTCAGTTTGCATTGTGTCCCTGAACTTATACAGCATGATAGAATGATGGATTTTCCCCTTCACTGCAAGAACAAAGCATTTCTTTGATCTTCTTCCTACATCAAAATTACAGTTAATTTGGTATGCCATATCTAATTAGGTATGGTTTGTATATGTTTAACTAAAATATCATCAGCAAGTTTCTATGTTCATACATGAAATTTGCATATCAAAATTTGCAAGTACTGAGAAACATATTTCCATGCCAAGACAAGGTGCTTTAAAAACTCTTTTAAGAAACAAACTCTTTTAAGAAAGGATCACACATGAAACAATTCCACATATGTGTATGTTGCTTTGGCCAGCTAAGCTGATTATGTTGACAGAAGCCGGTTGCCACAGAAACCCAAGAGAAGTTGCTAGACGTAATCATGTAGTCAGGACCATAGACAGCTCTCGGACAGGCTTTGATGCAGAACTTAAGCATGTAACGCAGTACTTTCCAAAATTTTCCTTCATTATCCAAAACCACATATCAGAAAATCATTTTTACTTTATTTATTTGTATCCCGCCTTTATTATTTTTGCAACAACTCAAGGCAGCAAACACATCCATCACACCTTCCTCCTCCTATTGTCCCCACAATAACAACGCTGTAAGGTGAATTGGATTGAGGGACGCTCCCTAAATTATTGGCCTGTAAAGGTGACAGTGGGAGAATTGTACTGGTAGACCTGCAAGACTGATACTAGCCTTAGCAGTCAGATCAGAGAAGAAACATAGCCAGATCAGTGAATTCTATTTTATTGTAAACTACATGAACAGAATCTTGCAGATATGAAAGAAAATAAAAGCGGGGTATAAATAAATACATAAATATGTTATTTCAAGATGTATATAACTATAGGTCCAGAATAACATATTTGCATCTATTTTGGTATAAATAATTCCAATTTAAATCAACATATATCACTTTAAGAAACTGTAAGTATTTTAATTTGCAGTCTGTTGAGTACAAAACCACAGAAAAGCCATTTTCAAAGATGCTTTTGAGGCATGCAGAATTATCCTAAAGGAGTCATGGAGGTGCCCATAGCAATTTCATCTCTTATATACAATATACAGTACAGTATATGGCAGTGATGGCGAACCTTTTAGAGACCAAGTGCCCAAACTGCAACCCAAAACCCACTTATGCATCGTTGGGTGCCTGGTGGGTGTGGCCCATTGGGTGGGCGTGGCTGCGGTGGTAATGGCAGACTGGGTGGGACTAAAAAGTTCAATCAATCAATTCCAACTTTGAAAGATCTTTTTTTCCCCACGAGAAGTTGAAATTGACTGATTGAATCTTTTTTTTTTTTTGTACATGGCGGCGGAGGCCTAAAGCAAAAAAGTTTTATAAAACCCAGCTAAAGGCCTAGGACTGGGGCGACGGCACGTGTGCCCACAAAGAGGGCTCTGAGTGCCGCCTCTGTCACCCGTGCCATAGGTTCGCCACCACTGGTATATGGTATATTATATAAGTCAGTCAGTCAGTCAGTCAGTCAGTCAGTCAGTCAGTCAGTCTGTCTGTCTGTCTGTCTGTCTGTCTGTCTGTCTGTCTGTCTGTCTGTCTGTCTGTCTATCTATCTATCTATCTTTTGAGTCTTTCATAAGAACATAAGATCTGTGCTGGATCCAATAAAGAGCCCAACTAATTTGTCCTATACAATGGGTCACCAGATATACCCAAGAAGTATATCAATATGGACAAGGTAATCCTTTCCCACTGTTGCCTCCAACAGCTGGTATTTAAGATTTTCCACCTTTGTTTCAGAAGAAAGTAAATGGTTATCAAGACTAATAGCCATCATTTGCTTATTACTTCATGGATTTGTCCAGTTGTCTTTTCAAATAATCTAAAATGACATGTATCACCACAATTAATGAAAATGAATTTTGCAGTCCAAGTTGTTGTAGATAATAATGTTACTGAGTGGTGATAACCTTTGCAGCAGATTCACCGAGAACCTGCTTAGAAATCCCATTACATACTACTGTTAAAAAGAGGGTGCAATATTCCCAGAGTGATATTGCTCATTCAACTATTTAATCTATCTAGACAATTTTAGAATCTTTGATATCCAGTGAAATATCTCTCAAAATATTTTGTAAATGTAAGGTCAAATGACAAAATCAACCTTTAAGTACCTATATAGTTCTTCATTTTTGTAAAGAAAAATCTCTTTCAAGTTAATTTCATATTGATTTCACTAAGCTCAAATCTGCCATGTCTGTGTAGTTTTATTAGTATGGGTTTCTCTTTCTGGTTTACAGCCTGGTATTTTCTCATCCACACAGTAACAAGAGCTAAATTATCATAGCTGTTGAGACAGCCAAGTCTGACTAGTCTTCATGGAAATTTCTAGGACTGTTACGTTATAGAAAAACATTTCCTTCCTTCCTTCCTTCCTTCCTTCCTTCCTTCCTTCCTTCCTTCCTTCTTGTCTATGTACTGCCTCAACTCCCGGAGCTCTAACGGTGTCATGGGGTACATTCTGGGTTTGGGCAGCTTAGCCCCCGGTAGGATCTCAATCGCACAGTCTGGTTCTTGTCTATGTACTGCACACTCCATTGGCTGCTGGACTAATTACCATTACCAGTATTCAGTGAGCGGGAGTGCGACAGTACATAGACATAGGATCTCAATCACACAGTTCAGGTTCTTGTCTATGTACTGCCTCAACTCCCGGAGCTCTAACGGTGTCATGGGGTACATTCTGGGTTTGGGCAGCTTAGCCCCCGGTAGGATCTCAATCGCACAGTCAGTAGAGCAGTGCGGCGGTAAACTTGTCAAAATGCGAGTTCCATCAAAACCGGCTTGATTACCTAGGATACCGGATTTCGGCCGCAGGTGTGGAAATGGACCCAGGTAAGGTGAGAAGTGTGCTAGGGTGGCAAGCCCCAAAAACACGCCGACAACTACAAAGTTTTTTGGGCTTTGCCAATTTTTATCAACACTTCATTCCCTCCTTCGCCTCTGTGGCGTTGCCATTGACACACCTGTTGCGAACCCGGTCCACAACAAATAAGCCTCGGCCTGGGCACCCGATAGCATGGTCATTGGAGTGCCAGAGAGCGTTTGAATCGTTGAAGGCACTTTTCGCCCAAGAACCCATCTTACTACATCCCGATCCAGATCGCCCATTTGTTGTTCAAGCTGATGCCAGTGATGTTGCGGTGGGAGCAGTGTTGCTTCAACGTAACAATCAGGGTGAATTACAACCGTGTGCTTATACCTCACGGAAATTAACAGACACTGAAAGGCGGTGGGCTATATGGGAAAAAGAAGCGTTTGCGGTACGGTGGGCGTTGACAACATGGCGTCATCTACTGGAGGGAGCGGCTCAACCGTTCGAAGTGTGGACAGACCACAAAAACTTAGAGGTCTTGCAAACCCCTCGACGCCTAGCACCCAAACACGTGCGATGGGCGCAGTACTTCAGGCGTTTCCAATTCCAGCTGAAGTATGTGCCGGGAGGAAAGAACTTTCTGGCGGACGCCCTATCCAGGTTACCGCAATATGACAGCAAGCGGGTGGAGGTAGTACAGCCGATTATGTCCTCCTGTAACGCAGAGAACACAAACCACGACCTGTGCTCCAAGGTGGTGTCGTTTGAAGATGAATTGAGAGCGGCCGTGTTACAAGACGTATGGCTCCAAACCAACCCTGGTCTATTAACTCTACGAGACGGTCTGGCGTGGTATGGCACTAAGATTTATGTACCTCTGAGGATGAGGAATAGAGTTTGCCATCAGTGCCATGATGTAAAACAAGCAGGCCACTTTGGGTTCTTGAAAACTCTCCACCTCGCCAGGCGTCAATTCTGGTGGGCCCGGATGAGAGTGGATATCGAGGCCTATGTAAAAGGTTGTAGTGTCTGTGCCCAGTCCAAGCCCTATCCGGGAAAACCCATGGGGTTGCTTCAAACCGTAGCCGACCCAGAACACCCATGGCAAGATATAGCCATGGATTTCATTGTAGAGCTTCCCAATGTCAGGGGTTATACAGTAATATGGACAGTGGTGGATTTATTTTCTAAGCAGGCCCATTTCATCCCTTGCAAGGGACTGCCATCAGCCAAAAGACTAGCAAGGATGTTTTTGACACAGGTGTATCGCCTGCATGGGGCACCGCGACGTATAATCTCAGACCGGGGGGTACAGTTTACAGCCCACTTTTGGCGAGAATTTGTCCGGTTTCTGGGTGCGAGCCAAGGCCTCAGCTCAGCATACCACCCCAGCACTAACGGGACGGCTGAACGAGCTAACGCTGCAGTCGAACGCTACTTGAGGAGCTATGTTTCCTACCAGCAATCAGACTGGGTGGATCTTGTAACGTTCGCTGAGGTGGCCTATAATAATGCCGTGCATAGCAGCACCGGTTACACCCCCTTCAAAGTGGTCCATGGGCGGGAGTTCGTACCCATACCCGCGTGCCAGCCGTCGGGTAACCCGACAGGCCGGATCGATGACTGGGTAGCCCAGGTGGGGGGGTGTGTGGAAGGCAGTGGAAAAAGCACTAGCGAAAGCAAGAGAAGCGGCGAAATGTCAGGCGGACCAGAAACGCAGGAAGCAAGTCCCATTCCAAGTAGGTGACTATGTGTTCCTGTCCACCAAATACATAAGACTGCAGGTCCCGTGTAAAAAACTGGCTCCGAAGTATATTGGGCCCTTTCGAATAGCCCGAGTCATCAATCCGGTGACAATGCAGCTTCACTTACCGAAACTCCTGGGTAAAATACATCCTGTATTTCACGTCAGTCTGTTGAAACCAGCAGGGGGAGTGTCCCCTGGCCAAGGCCCAGGTCCAATCACGCCAGGACATTACGAAGTCCAGGATATCCTGGATTCCAAAACACGTAGGGGTAACGTATGGTACCTCATCCTATGGAAGGGATATCCCCCAACCGAGGCATCCTGGGTCAGGGGTAAAGACATATCTGCGCCCACATTACTCCGGAGATATCATAAACGGTATCCCAACAAACCGGGTAGGCCACCCCCTGGTGGGCCGGCCCACGTGGCCTAGAGTTACTAACCCTTGTCTGCTTCCTTCCAGGGGGAACCATGGTAGGGGGAGCCGAATGTCAGGCCTACCACGCCCGGGTCCTCAACCGCTCTGCAGCCACCTCGCCGCCCGTCACGGCCGCTCCAAAGGGTGGCGTTTGCTCCCGCTCGCTCCGGACGGCCTCGCTGCCTCCAGCCGTCCGGCCAGCTCCTCTGCGTCCTCGGGCGGCGCTGGCTCCCGCTCACTCCGGACGGCTCCGCTGCCTCCAGCCGTCCGTCCGGCCCCTCTGCTTCCTTGGGCGTCGTCGTTGCTCAACGCCGCTGCCTCCCGTGGCCGGCAGCCTGGGTGATGTCATCGGGCGCCGCCGCACGACGGGGCGGAACGGGGCGGCTCCCGGGCCCGCAAGCCAATGGATGACCCGGAAAACGGAGGCCTGCCTTGCCTTGGGCGGCGTGGGGCTTGACCGGACGAACGCGGGGCCTGACAAACAGAGCGTGACTGGCGAAGCTGACTGGACCAGGGGGGAGGGGCTAGGAAGGGCGGGCCTGGGAGGGGCTGGCTGACCGCGGGTTATATGTTTGGAGCACTGCGGGGCTGTTCCCCAGTGCTAACTTTTTTTCATTTGCGCTGATTAAAGCAATGATTGTTTACCGTTCCTGGTTGCTGGATTTCGTTTTGGGAGTTTCAGCCAGGACGGCCTAACATCTTCCTTCCTTCCTTCCTTCCTTCTTTCTTTCTTTCTTTCTTTCTTTCTTTCTTTCTTTCTTTCTTTCTTTCTTTTTCTTTCTTTCATTCTGGGTGGCTTACAATTCTAATTTTATTCTGATAAAAAGTTGTTTAAAAGTTATACAATTCGAATGCACTTAGTTTTTAACAATTACCTGATTTCTGGATTCAAAAGAATTTGAATATTATTGCCCCAGATTCATCACTGTGGATTTATCCTCAGTTTTGTATCTTTTTCTGGTCCGACCCTTACTAGCTATTATTAATGTAATGTTGCTCACTTAAATCTCCGAAGACAAATTCTGATTCCTACTGTACATGTTTTGTTTCTAAATACAAGCTCACATTTACAGTACCCTGTGTATGGGAGGTGTGTGAAAATTGAAGTGAGTTTTACATTCCATTCTCATCCAGATCTTTCACATTTCAGTTTGCTCTCAATGTAACAGTAGTGTAATACTGATGTAGATATATCCTTCCCATAATTGCTGTATAGGTGTAAAAAAAAGTAAATTTACATACTTTACTGTCCAATCTTATCAGCTCCCTGTAAAGGAGGCTAATATTATACATCTCTCAGCTATATTTGTACAATATGTTGAATCTGGTTAGGCTATAGGTTCTAAAGAGAAACCAGTGTATTTGTTTAGATTTCTTAGTGGAGAGTTTAGCATGTTGTATGAACCCAGACAATGTAGTTAGTTAGCTAGCCTGGCATAGTGGTTAAGGTGCTGGCCTAGAAACCAGGAGACTGTGAGTTCTGGGCCTACCTAGAAAACCAACTGGATGACTTTGGGTCAGTCACTCTGAGCACAACCCACTTCACAGAAAATGCAGAAAATAGGAGACAGGAGTGTTATATACACTATGTTCACTGCCTAGATAGATAGATAGATAGATAGATAGATAGATAGATAGATAGATAGATAGATAGATAGATAGATAGATAGATAGATAGATAGATAGATAGATAGATGATAGATAGATAGATAGATAGACAGACAGACAGACAGACAGACAGACAGGCAGGCAGGCAGGCAGGCAGGCAGGCAGGCAGGCAGATGGATGTGGTATATAAAAAAAATCCTGAAAATGTGATAAATCAGTACTTAAGGGAAGCAAGTTGTGTGAATGCAGCCATATAATACTATATTTTGTTTCTGCAGGATGTATATGAATGTCTATATTTCCATAAAAGGGGACAACATAATAGAAAGGAGGATAAAAAGTACAAGAATGGGAGGCAGAAATGGCAAAAATACAGCCAGCTTTTCATTTCTATGGGGATTGAAGCTAAGAGTAAAGTAGATCCACACAATGCAGTGTATAGCCTCTGCCCACCCCACCCCCTGTAATAACTGCATTTTGCTGCTGTATTCAACTCTTGAAATGGAGGTTTGAAACCTTCCTAAATCAGCTCTAGGCTTTTCTTGTTTTTGTTTGAATAAGATGCTCCTCAGAAAATGGTGCAAGCCTGACTTCATCTCCTACCTCCATTCTGTTCCCCTCCGCCCTGTCCCTTGATTCATTGCCCAAGGCTGCTGCAAGAAAAGTGGAAACGCTGACTGCAGCAAATTGCCATTTTTCTGCCTTTAATGCAGGGAAAGCACACCAAGGAACAGAGTGTACAACCTCGTTCCCTGACTGTCTCTTGATCAAAGTGATTTGTTGAAATTGCTGCAGAAATATACCAAGAGAAGGGAAGTGATGGTGGAGATGGGTGAAAGTGAGTTGGTGTGATGAGGAAGGAAGATCTATCTATCTATCTATCTATCTATCTATCTATCTATCTATCTATCTATCTATCTATCTATCTATCTATCTATCTATCTATCTATCTATCTATCTATCTATCTATTATCTATCTCTATCTCTATATCTTCATTAATCTGATATGATTTGACAATGAATTTACATCTGCCATTTAAAACCCAGGGAAAGAGTGAACACCTGCTCAAGGGTAATTGCCACTCATAACAAATTTGCACCATGTTTTTTAAGCCCTTATGAAACATAAAAATGCTGTCCAGTTCATGCACTGTTTAATGGCTGGTTTCAGATCTCATGATACTGACACTATGACCTGCAGCACTAGGCTAAAAGTGTTCTTGAAGTGAATGAAGGAGAATGTATTTTTCAAAATTATTTCAGAGAAGAACAGCATTTTGGTGCAATTCTCACAAGTGGGTGTGTTGCTATTGCACTTACTTATTTATGGAATGCCACAAGGTGTGTTTATGAGGATGTCCTATTTTGGATAGTACCACCATCTCTTCAGCAATCTGAATTCCATCCACAAGCTTTTTCAATCTGGAAAAAGGAGACAGGGATGCTTTTGTGTGATGGAAAAATGAGCAGTACAATAGGTTATCTCCAGGGTTAAAATATGCTCAAAACACCAAAAGACAATGGAATGACATTTACTTCAATCCTGAGACTGAAGTAAAAAAATAACAACATAAAAAGTGTTTTTCACATTATTCTTCTTTTTCCTTTTTTCAATGGGAGAAGAAAATGTTGGAAAATTACAGAGCAGACTTTGGAGATTAAGCTCCCGAGCTGATGGCTGAGAGGCAGGAAATGCTCAGCTTCATGATCTCATTTTGGAGCACTGAAATTGACTCAGTGACACTGCTAAATTTGGCATGGTGTGGGTGGAGTACTTAGCACTAGAGGTTGCTGTTTCCTTGGCTGCCCTCCTTCTTAGCAAGACACTCCAGGGGAAGACCACATATGATGGATAATTGGCCTTACTTAAAAAAAAGAGAAGCAGTTTAAATCCCGTTCTGTATATTTCAGAAAACTAAATGATATATTAAAGCAGGGGTGGAATTTTTTGGGAAGCCAGGGACTGCACTGGTCAAGGATCATAGCAATGTTTCAAATTTTATAATCACTGCATTTTTAGGGTTGCTGCTTCAAAAACATGGAGTATATCCATCTCTCTGCTCCATCAGATTGCTCACCTTTCTCTGAAACACTAATTCATTTCCATAAGGTCTTGTCCAATACATGCACAAATCAGAATAAGAGTATGCATATTAAGAGATTAAAGAAGGAAGAGGGGAGGAAAAATCTAGCATCCTATTTAATGCTGGAGACCATTTGGGGAAGAAGGGACAAGATCAGTGAAAGAGGTCTTTGCTATCTTGTCTCCTTTTTTGATGCAACAAAACTTGTTGGGCCAGTTTGATGAAGGTGACTGTCAAGTGATGAGTTGTGTTGGGGACCATTGTACATCCCTTGTGATGCTTAATCTAGACACCAAAATGTGTAATTCCAGCATACAAAATTGGCTTTTCATGGACTGAGGGCAGTGCATCAACTGCTAATCTCTGAGTGACATCTGATTTTGTTGCATTCTAGAACCAACCTGGTAAAATCATGTAAATCAGCCTTTCCCCTTCTGGCACTCTCCATATTTCCTGGGAATATCATTCTCACTGTAAGAAGAGATCTATAATCCATCATGCTGATTGTTAATTGTAATGTAGGGCTGGTGAAGGGGCTTTGTAACAGTTCCCAATGGAAATTTTCTACTGGGTCCTGCCTGTTGTTTGTTTCATTAGAAATAATCCCAGATATGGAGTGTGTTTCAACCTGCAGCTCTACTGAGACTAGTTTTTCCTGAAAAAGAAGATTTGTGTGCTAAGGCTTTACATTCAGAAAGGAAGCATTTGTGATTATCCATTGCAAGAACTGCCTCTCTAAGAAAGAAGCTCATCTATTTTGACTCATAGATGCCATTAATAGATGGACTGTTCTGGCAGAATGAACTAGAACAGAATGGCCCCAATCATTCATTTCCAGTCTTTGACAGAAGGAGTTGCTTTATTATATTAATACCTGCCAGGGCAACTCTGATCTTTCTGACTTGCGTAGCATCAGGACTTTTATATTTTCATCTGTCACTGGCTGTGAGATTATGAAGGAAAATGTGATTTTACACACAAACAATGTATGTAAAATAATGCTGATGAAAAAAATGCATGTTAACACACAAAACTGGCTGGAAGGTTTTTATTCATGCTGGACTTGCTGCAAACACAACTAGCTTTCCCCCAATATACTGAGGGAAGATAAATTGGGAACGTAACTCCTTAAATCCCCAGTCAGCTAATTGCAAGGCTAGCTGGGAATTCTAGCAGATGCAATTCTAAATATATCTGAAGCCAGGAGCACTAGAGTGTGGATGTGGGCAGAGTATAATGAAAATTCCAAATTTAGTGGCTTTTTCATGGATTAAATGCCTTACTTTTTTAAGCATGCTGGAATTTTCATTGTGCTTCCTTCTCAGCATGCTACTTCTTTTCTTTGGCAAAGCAATGTTCTTTCACCTTTGGACCAAAGATGCTTTTTCAAGAGGCAACTGGACTTTCTTGGGTTTTTTTTAAAGATGTTTCACTTCTCATCCAAGAAGCTTCTTCAGCTCTGACTGGATGGTAGGGAATGGAAGGATTTATATTCCTTGCAGACAGTTGGACATTTGCATTCTTTTAGAAAGTCATTGAGGCCACTTGGAGGTTTATCTGTATCCTCAAGGTCACCTGAGTAGTGCAAATGGGTGTGGAGCCTTCTTGGAACTGCAGAAAGGACTGCGTTGTAGACTGGAGATACATGATGTCTTATCCCTCCCCCTTTATTGAGAGAGGGCTGTTCAATTTTAACATAGATTGCCTCTTTGACCCCTCTTTCAAACCAGCAATCCTCTCTGTCCAAAATGTGGACTTTGCTGTCTTTAAAAGAGTGGCCTTTGTCTTTTAAATGCAGGTGGACTACTGAATCTTGTCCTGATGGGTTTGTTCTCCTATGTTGTGCCATGCATTTATGAAGTGGTTGTTTTGTTTCACCAATGTACAGATCTGCCCATGTTTCACTGCATTGTATTGCATACACCATGTTGTTTAGTTTGTGTCTGGGTGTTTTATCCTTGGGATGGACAAGCTTCTGCCTTAGTGTATTTTGGGGTTTAAAGTATGCACGTATCCTCCTGAGCTTTTCAGATATTCTTGCAACGTATGGAATGGCAACATTGCTTCGTTTATTGTTCTCTTCTGTTATGGAGGAGCTCCTGCTGGGTCTTTTGGGGGATTTGATGAAGGCCCAGTTGGAATAGCCACATGTTCTGAAGGCTTCCTTGATGTGTTTTAGTTCTTTTTCTTTCCTATCTTTGCTGGTAGGCAGGCCTTCAGCTTGGTGGTGTAGGGTTCTGATAACTCCTATTTTATGCTCCAGTGGGTGGTGAGAATCAAGATGTAAATATTGATCTCTGTGTGTGGATTTTCTATAAACTTCAATGTTCCATAGACATTTCACCTTTGGAAGGAAACAAATGATTACTACTTTCCTTTCTAGTTCCCAATATGCCACCTATGGATGTGTCCTAGGTCAGGGCTTTTCAACCTTTTCACCCATTGTACCACTTTTAGGATATGGCAATATCCGAGTACCACCAGTCGCCCAGCAAGGTGTCAAAAACTTGATGACCAAAAAAAAAAGGGAAAAAAGTGATAAAGTACAGGTAGTCCTCGACTTACAACAGTTTGCTTAGTGACTGTTCGAAGTTACAATGGCACTGAAAAAAGTGCCCCCCAAGCCACAGCCGAGCAAGACACCTGCCTGCCCACCCGGAGGTGCTCTTCCTCCTGTCCGAGGTTTTCATTGTTGTGAGCATTTCTGTTGAGGATTGGCAGCGGGGGTGGTGGGTGTTTGGTTTTTATTCCCCCCATCTGCTGGGTGGTTGCAGCAGGTTTTGGTCACTTCACATGACCCTGGGACACTGTGACCGTCATAAATATGAATCAGTTGCCAAGCATCTGAATGTAAATCACAAGACCCTGGAGATGCTGCAATATTCCAGTTGATCGGCAGTTCTTCTGGGCTCAGCAGAAGCGCCAGGATCAGCGCCGAGCTCCAGCTGGAGCCTGGCGCTGATCCTGGCGCTTCCACTGAGCCCTGACAGCCCTGCAGCTCCAGCCATCTCTCGCTCAGGCTTGTGTGGTGCTGCCACCGGTTCAGCTCATTCCCCTCCCCTGATACCACTAGGATGGTCACGTACCACCTGCCAGGTGCCAATGTACCACAGGTGGTACCCATACCATTGGTTGAAAAGTCCTGTCCTAGGTTACTTTTTCCATCTGAAAAAAAAGTTTGTTTTTTAATAATGGAAAACTGGCCTATTGCAAAGCTCCAGCCTATTTTGAAGATAAGGGCAAATAGTGAGTGGTCAATTTTTCCTCTTTTTCTCTCAGTCAGATAAAATGCTGCCAGCCTGGCGATCCTTTGATAAATAAAACCTTTGATCTTCTTTTCCGTCATCTTTAATCTACCTAACTTATCAACCTATGATAAGCAAAAAAATATTCTTTTCTTGTTGAAGACTTTTCCCTTAGATTGTCCCCTCAATCTAAAGAGCCTTCAGCAGTGCAAAAACCCCGCACAATCCATTTTAAGGTATCCATCACTTTTCTCTGGATGGAATCCATATTATGATGTATGTGCATGCTGGTGATTTTAGCTGCCAGCCATAATCCTCAATTCTCAACTTTTCCTTCCCACAGTCCTCCTGTAGGTTTTTAAGGCTTCCTTTTCTTTTTTTTATAACAAATTTTTATTGGTTTTCCAATTTTACATTTGAGTATTTGGAAAGCAACGTGGTGATTGGGTTAGTCAATAGTTCAATAACAAAATCTTTAGTACATATCTCAGGTTACATCATCAAAAATTTCTTCTTTATTTCCCAACATTTGCTATATCATATTTAACCTAGTAAATTTCTAATTATATCAAACTCAATTGAAACTTCATTATCATATTTATCAATATGTTTTTTGCTTATACATATTCATATCCTGTTTTTAAGTTTTACCTAATTTTTAATTGTAGTACTCCAATTTAACCTTTAATATCCATAGTATTTGAGTTTCGGGTAACCCAAATTTCCTTTATGTCACTACATAAAAGTTATAATATCTAAAATACACATATTACTTACTTAAATATATCCTTATTTTATTTCATAAACATTTTCTATTTCTCATCCTAGTACGTCACCACTGGACTAAACAATAATTCAAAGCTATTTCCTAATAGTTAATTTTTATTCCCCTTATAAGTCTAAATCCTCAATATTAAGCCAACTAATCCCTTATTTTTTATTATTTTCCAACAATATTTAAATCTAATAATCAAATTTCCCTTCATCTCAAAATCTCCCTTTAACCCATTAGTTGAAACTTTAGGATCCTCCTAATAAATAAAAAGACCCCATTTTTTAAACCTAACTCTATCTTTCTTTTTATGCCAACCAGGCTTCCATACAATGCTTTTAGATCATCAGATAGATCTCCCTTCATTCTTGTGCATGTTTCTTGAATTAAAGGAGACCATCTAATTGTCAATTTTCTGGGGGAACTGGCCCATTTATAATCATTAAGTTGTCGCCCTGGTGGCCCAGATCCCCATATTTGCTCTAGTGTAGTTGTCTTCAATTCGATCTGGTCTTCTTCTTCCTCAGGTTTCTTCTGGTTTAAGTAGAGAGTCATGTCCAATTTAACAGTTGTTATTAACAACAAGTTTTCAGTAAGCTGTACTTGTTGATCTTTAACACCCTCCATCTTGGTATTACTTTCTTCCGCTTCTATTGTTTTTTGAGTTGTAGGTTCTTTAGTTGCAATCAGGGTTTCGCTTTGTAGATTTAAGCTGGCACCTTGGTCTTTCAGTCTAGATTTAAAAGGCTTCCTTTTCCATTCCATCAGCTACCCCTTCTTCTCCTGTTAGAACTATTTTTTAATCAGAACATAAACTAATATTTATTCTTGTCTACTTACCAGCAAAGTGTGTATAAATTGTTTGCCTGGATGCATGGATATTGGAAAAACCCATAAGAAAATATGGCTAAGAGCAGCCTCATCCCATTGTTTTTTCCCAACCTTTTGGGCTGACTTAATAGCAATAGCAATAGCACTTACACTTATATACCACTTCACAGTGCTTTACAGCCCTCTCTGAGTCAGCATATTGCCCCAAACAATCTGGGCCCTCATTTTACTGACCTCGGAAGGGTGGAAGGCTGAGTCAACCCTGAGCCTGTGAGAATCGAACTGCCAAACTGCAGTCAGCCGGCAGTCAGCAGAATTAGCCTGCAGTACTACATTCTAACCACTGCACCACCATGTTTGTTTGTTTTTTCTTGTACTTTGACTGTGAAAGCATTTTAAGGGAAAATAATGTGAATATTTTACATATGAATGATAAAAACCACAGCCAGTAAATGAATTTGTCTTCCTTGATATAACATTAACTAAAGATGGAACAATGAGCACAGATTGGAAGTATAGTTCAGCCTTTTGCAGGGCAGATGATGTGCAGATCAGATTTTTGCTCTTGAATAGGTCTTATACTGAATACAGTATAAGAAAGAAGGTTTATTGTAAGTTAGTTGATCATAAAAATATGATTAAATGAATAGACCTGAATTATGGAATACTATCACAAAGATGGAGCTGCTGAATGTGCTAAAACCAGTACTGTAGAAGGTAAAGTGTGAGTGTGAGAACTGAGAAACTTAACAAATTATTTAATATTGATTTAGGCAGTAAAATGTCCCCTTGGTTATTTAATGTAATAAAATCACACTGATGCATCTCTGATATACCGCTATATCATATATCATTGACATACCGCTATATGTTAGAGAGGTGTGTTGGCTGAGATTATGAACATGTATGGAATTCTTCATGGAATTGATGTCACACTGTTGACATCAACACTGTCACACTGTCAATGCATCATATGATGCATTGAGAAATATGGTTCTGAAAATTAATGTATTAAAGACTATTAAAGACTAATATGCTTAACAGGGAAAATAGATTGAACAATTAAAAGTTATATTTAAATAGCCCCAAACTAGAGCAAATAAATGGATTTGTATATCTCAGTAGAATATTTTTTAAAAATGGGGAAATAGAGACATGCACAAGTGCTGGTAAAAAACATTGGCTAGTTTGTTCTGTTATAAAGAATGTCATTGGGAATGTCAGTGCTAGTGAATGATGCCCATAATTTCTTTTTACATATATGGAGGATTCATTCTTAGAGGACAAGACTTAGATGTAGAAAGCCCTGAACACAGAACAATGAAACAATGCGGTGTCAAAGGTCCATTAGAAGACCTTCAGCATGCCATATTTGGCTCCAACGTAGAGGAAAAAGCCCTGGCAAACACCTGGAGGTGCTATGTTTTACGGTGCAGAGCCAAAGAGCCAGCAGGCAAACTAATGATTATTTACAAGAAATAACTTCTAATAAGTAACAGCTTTTTCCTCCATAAATAAGCTATTATTCTTGAATAATCTTTCTGGTTGCCTGAATACTAACAGTTGAGTTGTGGAGGTGTCTACAAAGAGGAGCATAAAAGCTTTTTGTTTGCAACATATCAGTGCTGGAACAATGTCCTTAGATTATATATCCATCTCTAGATGGTTCTATTGGAGTGACTGTTGCTGGACTGCTTTTGATTTGGATTTTTGCTTGATAGTTTGTTTTGGCCTGAAATTTGGTTTTCTGTCCTTTATTTACCTTTGATTCTGATTGACCTGTGCTTATGAATACCATAGTGACTTTTGTCATCTGTATTACTGCATCAGATACTATTGCTTAAGCCAGTGGTGGCGAACCTATGGCACGCATGCCAGAGGCGGCACTCAGAGCCCTCTCTGTGGGCATACGTGCCGTTGCCCCAGCCTTGCCTCCCCCGCAACCCCCTCCTCACCAGCAGCCCCCCTGCAGGAGAGTCGCCCCTGAGTGTGGCCCATGCGGAGCAGCGCAGCCAAGGACATGGCAACCAGGCAGCGTAGACAAGACTCTGCCCTCATGCCCCATCCCGCACAGTTGATGCTGCGGAGCGTGGGCAGAGGGCATGGCTGCCATGGCACTGCTGGGCGATCTGCGGCAGGCCCTGGAGGCGGTGAGTGGCTCTGTGGGCAGGCGGGGTGAGGGCAGAGCAGGGGCGGGGCAGGGGTTGGAGTGGGGGTGGGGCCAGTTTTGGGGCACTCTGTCTCTAAAAGGTTCGCCATCACTGGCTTAGGCCTTAGGACCAACTGCCCCAGAACAAGACATATTAAGCATTTCAACTTTAAGCCTACATGATAATTTCACAAAAATTTGGATCTGGCAGACCTATAGAGGATAAATTTCCAAATTTTGGAGGAGATTTCTAGGAATAAAATTAGTGAAAAATGTAATCCATAGAAGGTCATTGATGGAGCATAGAAAGTGTAATGATGGAACACATGTAGTTTCTTAACTAAATGTAGTGGATACAAGATGGATCACTAATTTATTACTAAACCTCAAATCTTTAATTATATTAGAATAGGAATAGAAAACCAGTATAAACATAGAGCATTGGAGAACATAAACACAAATCTAACTAAGAAGAATAGAATAGAATAGAATAGAATAGAATAGAATAGAATAGAATAGAATAGAATAGAATAGAATAGAATTAGAGGAAAAGAAAGAGGAGAGGCCACTTTCTCTTTTACCCCTCAGTGGTAGATGGATTTATTTAGCTGGGGAAAATGAATTATATCAACCTGAACAAGAGCAACCAATGAAGTATTTGTTATGCAAATCTTTTCATTACAGCAAAACCAGAGTGCTGATCACAGATAAAATTCTTTGTTGCTTCCACCCCCATCCTCCACCCCTGCAAGAAGCAACTACCTAGGCTGATTATCTCTGCAAGAAGGGAGAAGAGGCAGACCTTTGGGTGACACAGTCTCTTCTTAGCTTCTTTATTTTATTCCCAGAAGAATTAAAAGCTGGATGATAAATGAAAAAAACTGCTGGGTTCATCAAAGTTTTCTCATTTTAATTTCTCTCTTTCTTTTTATGTCCCCAGCTGGGGTGACATCTGCTCTTGAATGACCTCAAGTGCCTTCTGTCAGTGAATATTCCTTTGGGGGTAGCTGGCCATTTTTCATATGCGCATATATTAAGGTGATGGTTAGAGGCCTCCCTCCTGCTTTCTTGGATCTCAAGTCAAGTCCTGTCAATAGTCTAAAGTGGTAAGATAGATGAGGGATAGGTCGTTCATGACTTATGACAGACCTCAAGCCACTTCTTGTAGCTCAAAGAACACAAGGTCTGTTAGCTGAAGCTTTGTCTACAGGAGGGACATGCTGAACATCAGTATAGTTTCTTATGAAAAAGTGAGGCTTTCAAAGGCAAGAGTCAGATCTGATTTCTCTGAGAAGTGGGAAAAACAATATAATCTCATGATCCCTGAGCCCTTAACATCTGTATCTAACTATGAGGATGTCTCAGGTTTCAGTGAAGAGACCATTTCACTGGCACATCTCATAGATTAGTCTTCAGTACTTTCCCTGGGTACTTTCCAAATGTGGATTTAAATTTAAATTCCCAGAATTTCCCAGCAGTTCCGCAGTTCGATTCTCACTGGATCAAGGTTGACTCAGCCTTCCATCCTTCCGAGGTTGGTAAAATGAGGGCCCAGATTGTTGGGGGCAATATGTTGCCTCTGTAGACTGCTTAGAGAGGGCTGTAAAGCACTGTGAAGCGATATATAAGTGCTATTGCTATTCCACAATCAAAGGGTCCATTATTAGAATTTGGGAGTTGAACTCTCCCCCAGAGGCAGCTAAATTGGTAAAATCTTCCCTGAATATAGTTTGATCTGTTTTCAGACTGAGACACACACAGAGGGTGAGACACTCCAGATTTCACCTACAGCTCATTTTGCTGTAACTAGAGCTTGAGGCAAAAGGCAAATAGGGCTAGAAGGGCCACCCTAGAGCTTTGACTGGCTTTGACTGCATTGCCAGCTGCTCTATTTAAGTCAGAGATGAAAGTCTGAGGCCCAAGGGCTGGGAGGAGCCCCCAGAGCCCTTTTAAAAATTCCCACTGAATTGTAATTTTTTTTCCAATGTGACAGAAGAGAAAAATCGTTCAGTATGGGGAGAGTAATGTTAAAAGTATTTAATCAACAATTTAATGTTGAATACACTTAAATGACATCAATTTTATTTTTTTCCCTTTCTCATAAAAATGTGTAAGCTCATCTGGCATTGAAACATTACTATAAAAATCTTATCTTTCTATGTTTGTTCCATCTTCTCCAAACTCCAGACCTTTCATTACACTTTTCTGGGTTCTTTTTATTGTTTTTGACATACCATATATTGCATAATTGCTTATTCTCACCGCATTTTTGCTTATTACTTAAGTCAGTTAACAGTCCTATTTTCTTGGTTCACTTGACATTCAACTATTTCGATGGATTTGCACAACACATTAGTCTAAAATGTGGCTGGTTAAATTCTGGTGCATGTGTTGTGCTTGTGTTCTGACTTGTGTTCTGACCCCTTGCTAATATTCCTGACTATAGTTTACATTAGAGATTACTTCTTGGCTTCTGACAAGAAGCCAGCTCTGGTGCAACTTTCATAATAGATAACAAATTGTATCCGATATTCTACATACAATATATATTAGCTTAAGAAGCTGATATAAATCATGTATAAGTCAGGAAACCAGGTCTATGACTAGATCAAGGAATTTCCCCAAGCATTTATTTATAATGATATTACACTCTGGGACATGCTGTGTTAATTATTTAAATATATACCCCACTTTTTCCACCAGAAAGTTTTTTAAATTCTTACTGTTCTCTAGTTCATTTGCTTTTGTTAATAACACATTCAAGAGGAAAAAAGATGTAAGAAGGACACATTTTGCACTGCTTTCTCTATACTATCATCTTTCTCTATATTACCATCTCTACACTACCTTAATATTTATCAAAAATTAGCAGTAAAAAGGGCTGGGGGCATCCATAATTTGTGGGAGGGTGATTTATACTAAAGCAGCTTGCAGATAAATGGCTACCTCAGGTATCTAGCTTCTTTTTCTTTTTTCTAGCTACTGTATCTGGCATGTTTGCCTATTTTGTCTTGTAAATTCTTGAAAACTGCAGCAAAGCCCCCTTTAAAAAGGCTTAATGCAGATTTTTTAAATAAAAAAAATCTTCAAAAACACAGGAAAAAACCACCCAAGAAAATACCCATTTGGCATCATCACCCGCCTCACTGTTGCCCTAGCTTCCCCATGCTCCCGCCTCCCAATATTTTCATGTGAGTGAAGCACAATCTCTCTGTATTTTCTATTTGGAATCATTTCCATTGACTTAAACCCTTTCACCAATTAGGCCAGGACTATTGTATAGCTGATTGCTACAAATTACAATGTTGTTACACATGTGATATAGTAACATTGTGAGTGATAAAGAGGAACAGACCTTGGTATATGAATGATTCTTTATCTTATCATAGTCCTGAGAAGAGGAATGGTGGTAGGTGCTTTTCTGGCTCCATTTAAGGAGGCACTTTGGACGTTCAAGGCATGTAAATATTTCTGAGGTAGGCAAGTTACCTCAGCAAATGTCTTGCTGTTGCTAGAAGGCATCTTTTCCACCTAGAACAGTGATGGCGAACCCTTTAGAGACCGAATACCCCAAAACTGGCCCCGCCCCCCGCCGTGCCCCCGCTCCATCCCGCCTGCCCGCAGGGCCACTCACTGCCTCCAGGGCCCGCCACAGATCACCCAGGCAGCCCAGCAGCGCCATGGCAGCCACACCCTCTGCCCGCACCCCACAGCATCAACTGTGCACGATGGGGCGTGAGGGCAGTCTTGTCTACACTGCCTGGCTGCCATGTCCTTGGCTGCGCTGCTCTGTGTGGGCCACAATCAGGGGTGACTCCTCCAGGGGGGCTGCTGGTGAGGAGGGGGTCATGGGGGGAGGCCCATGTGCCCACAGAAAGGGCTCTGAGTGCCGCCTCTGGCACGCATGCCATAGGTTCGCCACCACTGACCTAGAACATTTCTGCATAAGGTACATATTTCACACATTACTGAGGTTCCTGGTGCCTTCAGGGCATGTATAGGACATTTGCTATTTAGCACATGTTGCCATTGTGTGAAGTGGTTGTAGAGAGAGTGAGCAATTTCTTTGAGGGATGTTTGGCATGCAGGGAACCTCAGTGATGCATCAGGCTTCCTCTCTATTAAAAAATAATCAGAACTTAATCTAGCTTGTTTTAAGTACCTAATGGGATCTGTAATTTCTTGCTAATTATATAATGATTATAGTTTGTTGTCTATGACTGCCAATTAAACATAACCCTTCCCCAATCAGGAAAACCATTCCTCTTTGTATATGAAAGATGCCCAGCTTATGGTTTCCTTCTCAGTAATACTTCACATTTACTATTCAGATGTGTATTTTCTCTGCAACAGCTCCCACCCACTAGTCTGAATTGAAACAAAGGCCTGCTTCACACATTACACGGAGAACTAATATACTTCTTCCTTTTTGGCTTTGTGTGATATGTGATCCTACATTTTGGCTTGAATGTGACCCACAGCACTATGCTAATTTACCATTCAGCTTGTATGAATATGTTCTGATTGGCCTTTTTTCTTCTGCTTAAAGTATTGTCATATTATGTCAAATAAATAGTGTATACCCACCCTATTTTTATGTAAAAATCAGAATTGTACAAGAATCATGTTTCCGATGACATTCTATGGAAGTGAAAGTTGGGCTTTGAAGAAACAAGATAGGAAGAGTATTGATGCTTTTGAATTTTGATTTTGGAGACTTCTGAGAACCCCATAGACTTCCAAGAAAACAAACAAATGTATCATCAAACAAATCAACCCTGAGTACTCAATACAGGCACAAATGACCAGGCTCAAATTAGCCAACTTTGGACACATTATGCAAAGACTTAGTTCTCTGGAAAAAGCCCCAAACTGGAAAAGGTGGAAGGAAAGAAAATATAACCTCTTTGTGATTCTTTACTTCTGTAAGGTAAGAGGTGAAATGGTGTGCAGACACATTTTCTCTCTCTCTGTGTGTGTACATTTTGTAATAGCCTTCACCCAGAAATTCAATCTGGCCCCATGTTTTACATAAGGTAAAATTCATTGGAGGGATGAGTTTGTGCCATCAGACTGAGTGACATTGATAATTTACAATAGACTTTTTATTGCATTTATATCAAAGTATCTCAACTGTTAGGGTTTCTTTTGATTACAATGGAATACAGTACATATTTTACAGTTAAAGGCATGCAGTAAATTATACAATTCTTAATGAGGAATGCTTTTTAAAATTTATATTATATTCCTTTTTAAGTAATAAAAGGAAAAAAAAAGACCAAAACACAAGTGAATTTTGTGATACTGATGGAGATACATGTTGTCAAAAAGAAGAAAAAAACACACATAAATAGTGCTCTAACAAAAAAGTGAAACACAAGGAAAAAAACATAATACATGTCATTATTAATTCTTCTTCTTCTTGTGCCATATCCGTTATTGGACATTGGCGATCATGTTGGCGATCCTGTTTTTATCAGCAGCCGCACGAAAAAGTGCTGCTGAGTTTTGCCCAAACCAGTCCCTTAGATTTTGAAGCCACAATGTTCTTCTTCTGCCTGGACCTTGTTTGCTTTCAATCTTTTCCTGGAGGATTAAATGGAGTATGCCGTATTTTTTCTGGGTGTCGCTTCACATGTCCGAAATATTCTAATTTTCGTTTTTTAATTGTTTTGATGATTTCCCTTGGCTTTCCCAGGCAGCTTATCACCTCATTTCTGATCTTATCAACCCAGCTTATACGTAACAGCTCCTGTAAATCCACATTTCAAATGCTTCTAGTCTCTTCAGGTGGCCTTCTGTCAGAGACCAACTCTCTACTCCATAGAACAGGATAGAAAAAATATAGCATCTGACAAGCCTGATTTTCAGTTTTAGGCTTATGTCGTGACTGCAGAAGACCCTTTTCATTTTGAAGAATGCTGTTCGAGCTTTCTCATTATTAATTATTAATAATAGTACCAATTCTATATTAATAATAGTACCAATTCTATATATTATCTAATGCAAATATTATTCAAATATGTTTCTGATACATTTATACTATTTTTAACCTGTTCTATTCTGCATAAATGAGTCCCATAGTTCATTATACTTGCCTATACAAAGTCTATGTCTATAGGCAATCCTCTCATAAGTGGCAAATGGAATCAGATCTTCAATCCATTGAATGTATAGAGCCATACATTTATCTTCCCAATGCTACAATATCAGTCTTTTAATAATAGTAAGGGCAAGGAGAATCCATTTTAGTTCAAATTCCATGTATTAGTTACATAGTTCAGAAGAATATTATCATCTGAAAATTTTAGTTTTTGTCACACAATTGTACAGTATTTATATAATTCATTACTTTCTCCCCAACTAATGATAACTTTGTGATTAAAATTACAGATTAAAAACTCTGTGAAACAGCTCTGCCTTTACTGCTTTCCTAATGCCACTAGGAAAATAGAAAGATCTCCATGCATAGGTTATTCCAATGTGCTGTAGCCAAATCAGAAAAGCACTTTCTTCTGCCCCTCTCCCATTGAACCTCACATAAGAGTGGGGAAGATATTAAATATCTCTTCTTGAGATGAACAGTTTTGATAGGTTGATTCTGCCCAAAGATTATAGCAATAGCAATAGATTTATATACCGCTTCATAGTGCTGTACAGCATTCTCTAAGCAGTTTACAGAGTCGGCATATTGCTCCCAATAATCTGGTTCCTCATTTTACCAACCTTAGAAGAATGGAAGACTGAGCCAGTCAGGATTGAACTTCTCGCAGTGGGCAGAATCAGCCTACAATACTGCATTCTAAGCACTGTACCACCACAGCTCTTGCGATATCCTGGGTAGATCTCAATGCAGAACCATGGAAGATTTTATAGGTTAATATTAGCACTGTGCATTTTTGTTGAAAGTCTATTAGTAACTCAGGCAGCACCCACAAAATTGATATTATGTAACTGTAATGTCAAATTGGCTGCTGCACTTTACACCAATAGCTTTTGGTTAGTCTGCAAATGCAGACTCTGTGCAATGTGTTGTGGTAACCTATCCTAGCAATGACTGAGGTGTTATGCTAGCTGTAGCCTATTACTCCTTTATTTTTTTTAACATGGGAGGGCCATATTACATTGGTTGAGAATACAAAAAAAGACAGATTTTTTTCTGTCTAGAAAAAAAGTATCTTAAATTCTGGAACGTCCTACTTGCTACTAAATGTAAAACTTATCATTCATATTTCCTCATGATAGGGTTTTTACCTATCAAGATCCGAGTTCTCTGTTATTAATTTGTCTTAAGGGGATAAATAACCAAATAGCTTTTAGATTTATGGAATAGCTTCAGATCCTTGTTATTGGTCATGTGCACCCTTTTTAGGGAAGGATTGGGGGTTTTTCTTTTCTTTTGATGTATCAGCAGATGGTAACACTTAGCTGATCTATGAAACATATTTGAATGGGCCCTAGTTAATATTGGTTGGGGATCACCAGGAAATTTCAGGGCTGTTGACTAGGAAGAAGTAAAGTAAAAAAAACATATCCTGGAAGAAGACAATTGAAAATCAATTCATTACCAATAAAACTTCATGAACCTATCCATGAAGTCCCCAGGAGTCAAATTCATCTCACAGAAAACTTTACTTTTTTAGTTTTATCTTTGATAATTTCCATTGGCATCTGGATCAATTGCTGATGATCTTTCCTCATGACCATGGTACTAAGGCAAAGTAGTACTTTAAGCAGAAGAAAGGGAATCCTGGTGGTTATCTGCAGTTATTTTGTACCCCTTTTTTAACTAGCCTCTGAAATGTAGTGTCTATTCATCTCTGCCATATTAGAGGGCAACTGCTTGGAAATAAAACCTCCTCATACACATATATACCTTTTAATGGCTCTTACATATCACATGGCATTGTTATAGTTGTAACCTTGTGAGATAGTTATATGAAATCTTTTATTCAAGCCTTCTCTGTCAGTCAGGACTACAAATGATCAATGTCTAATATTTAACCTTAATAAAGGCCCCTCGAAGGTATTGTTCTGATAGCCATTTCTCCCTTCTCATACCTGATATTTATACTGCTCAAAAAAATAAAGGGAACACATCCTATAGGATTTCTTATAGGATGTGTTCCCTTTATTTTTTTGAGCAGTATAGTTGGATCCTTTTATTCATTACTAAGACAGATTTTAAGCCCTAGAGTCAAGGACAAAAGGCTACTTGTCAAAGAAAGGTTGATCTTGTTCTTTTCTATTTCTTACACTGATCCCTCTTCATCTTGAAAATGGAGTACAAGCTCTTGATTTGGTTCTGATCTCAAGTCTAGCCCTCTCCAACTTGAGATTTCTACCCTCAAGATTATTAGTCATCTGGGAATGATGGTCAGTCTTTGTTATGTTCTGAGTTTATTGAGACTGCAGCCCAAATATATCTGTAGGGGTGAGAGCTGGGGAGGACTGACCTAGTGTATTAAGTTTTAGTATTTTCAGGTATCTGTATAGAGGTAGCTTATATATTCTACTTGATAAAGGACAGCCCTCTTCCCATTCAAAAGTATCTGAAGGGCTCAATTTTTTATTTTAAAAATAAAAGAATCCTATAAAAGAGCAGGAAACTTTACTGATTAACAGTTAAGATTCTGGATAGTACAATCTTTGTCCCATTCCAAGAAATGGTTCTTTCTTCAAAGTTTAAAGATCAGATTAGCTACATTAATGGCCAGATTTGCATTTCAAAATTAACCAGGTAAAACAGAGCTACCATTATATCTATGTAATATACTTAGTTCACAGTTTTGCCTTGATTTGGGTTTTATTTTTTGGGAGCTCAATATACTGTGTTATCTAACAAGTTGGTATCAATATAATTCAACATATGGTGTGACCCCCATAAATAGGTTAATTCAGTAATCAAGTTAAACCTGCTGTTGGAACCTTAGATGCAAATCCATGCCTTTGTTTTTTATTTTTGGTGATTGTATAAGTGGTTATAGACGGAAGAGTTTTCTCCATGTTTTCTCATGGAGGCATGCATATTTGGCCAAATTGGCTGGGCCTCTTTGCCACATCGTAAGGACAATGTGCATCCTAGAACTTGCCCAGTATTCCTCTGTGCCTTGCTTGGGATGATTTATTACAATTTATACATTGCTCAAACCAAAAAGGCTCAAAATGGCCTACAACAACTAACCCCAGAGAGTATCAAGAACGCTACAAAACCATTCAGCAATACAAGTCTTTACCAAAAAGAGCAATGGCACCCTGAGGAAAAGCTACAATATACAATCCATAGGAAGAGGGACTACTTTATCAATATCTATTCCAGGGCAGATTTTAATTGCTTTCCAATAAACTAGTAGGTTGGAAACCAACGTAATATTGAGATTGTTGTAAAATCCTTATCAGAGAAGGTCATCTGAATTTATTCATCTTTTCCTTGATCCTCTCATAAACGGAAAGGGAGCTAAGGAGTTTCTGGAAAGTTCCAGAATATATGTTTTTCTTAAGATGACAATCCTCTGCAGGTAGGCTTGAAGAGTCTTAAGGAATTCCATATTGAAAAAGTTTTAGAGAGATAAACTAAACTGATAATTTCTTTGGTGTGGCCTGTTGTGAAATTGTGTAAAGTTTTATCTACAGCTGGAACTCTCAATTCTTTTGATTTCTCTAGTTTAAAGAATACAATGGATGCCTTTATATTTCTCCAGCATATGTGTAATTTCCTGTATATACTTTGCCAAGCTTTCAGTGAAAAATTTAACTTCTTAGCACTCATAACTGATAAGTGTTCATCTGGTATCCTCCACATGTGTTTGATCAACTTTCCCAGCTACTGTGTTTTCCTGAAAGTAAGCCCTACCCCCAAAATAAGCCCTAGCTTGATTTTTGGGGGCGGGCCTAATATAAGCCCTCCCTTCAAAATAAGCCCTAGTTTTGGGGCAAGGTACACACCTAAAAATCAAGCTAGGGTGGGGGTGTGGAGCTGCCCCATGTACCCGCTTACCTTGCAGCCAGGCCTCTCCTCGCCAGGCTTACATTTCGCAGTCAGAGGCCCTTCCGGAAAGTCACTGCAATCGAGAATCAAGCTATGGATTCAATCCATAGGTCAGTTCTGCAAGGCCTCTGCAGCCAAGAACCAAACTATGGATGAATCCATAGCTCAGTTCTCGGCTGCAGTGGCCTTCCAGAAAGGCCTTTGACTGCGAAATGCAGGCTGGAGTGCCATTTGTCATGTGTCTGAGTAACGAAACACTTAAAAGGACTTTCAGGCATTTTTTTCTCCTAAAAGCATTTATTAAGATTACAATACGTCAGCACAGCATGGTGGAATGCTTAGATCTGCTTCTCTTCCGTTACGCATAACATTCCAAACATTTTCTTTCCACTCCCTTATTGTAGGGTCATGGTTCACATCTTCCAATCAACTTGGAAGATGTGATTTACTTCCAGTTTCTTTCTCCCGGGCTATCCTTATGCTTCTCCCTCTTTCCTGGTTGCTGGTTTAACTATATAAATACCAGACAGTTCTGCACATTGTCAAAGCAAGCATATACAGTATTTGCAGCGTTGACATCCGGCCCCCCTTACAAAAAAGACAGATCCTGTAAAGCAAACCAAAGCATATGTTAAGGGTCATCTTTCGGTTTGTTGGGGTGTTTCACATGAAACCTTTTGACCAATCTATTAGCCTTTACTTCACTGGATTTCACCCAGGTGGCTTCGGACAACAGGTATCCCTTCCATTGTATTAAATACTGCAATTTCCCTCTAAAAATTCTAGAGTCAAGAATACGCTTTACTTCATAGTGGGTCTGATGCGCAACCACGAGGGGCCCAGGTGCCTTCTTTGGAGGAGGTCTTAACGTGGAGCCCCGATATGGCTTCAACAAGCTACAATGGAAAACTGGGTGAATTTTCCCTAAGAGTTTAGGGAGTTTTAGCTCTACTGTGACTGGGTTGATGATCCTTACTATGGGGAAAGGCCCCAAGAACTTTGGTCCCAATTTCTTGCTGGGCNAGTGAACTGGGTTGAATCAATAGCTCTAAGTTTTCTGGAACTGATATACAGCACACTAAGCTCTTAATTAGCTTAATAAGCTCTTAATTAGCTCTTAATTGACTGGATTCAGGGAATATCCAAGGCTAAGCTGTTGTTGGCTTGTAAGGAGTTCATCTAAATATAGCCAGGAGGTTGAGTGGCTAAAATGAGATTCAAATTCAGTTCTTTTCATCAGATGAAGAAAGTAGAGTTTGGGAAATAAATGGTCCATTTTTCTTGAAACCTTTCTTGGCAGCAGGTTGATCTGAACATCTTTATCCTCCTTTCACCTATACAAGGCAATTTGTTTTCAGAATGTTTTTCTGAGCTGCACAGGTGTTCGCCGGGTATGATCAGAAAGTCAAAATATCGTCCACCATGGCACAATTAAAGCTTTGCCTTTTCTTTATGTGTATCACATAAGAGCAATGGTGGCGCAGTGGTTAGAATGCAGTACTGCAGGCTAATTCTGCTGACTGCCCACAGTTCGATCCTGACCGGTTGAAGGTTGATTCAGCCTTCCATCCTTACAAGGTCAGTAATATGAGGACCCAGATTGTTGGGAACAATAGGACGACTCTGTAAACCCCTTAAAGAGTGCTGTAAAGCACTTGAAGCAACATATCAACCTAAGTGCTATTGCTATTGCTATCACACAGTTCTCCAGGATGAGGATGGATAATCCACGGATTGGGTTTCCTGAAGTCCCTTCTACCCAATTAGACTAAGACTGAGAGATAGCCATGCCTCTTGCTGGGTCACGTTTACCCAGTTCCATCTTAGTCTTTACCCAGACAAGACGCGTTGGTGCTTCTCTCCAGGCTCAGTTTTTATTTTAAAAAAAATTGTTTTCCCTTATTCCTATCCGTGGATTATCTTTCCTTTCCCCTTTAATTTCTCTTCAAAACACTGTATTTTTCCTGTGCTTTCCTCCCTCGGGTCCTCCCCTCCCCTCCGATTCCTTTTTGTTTACATTCCCCGGTTGTTGCAGCCTCACCACGAGGCTTGTGTTCTTTTTCTGGTTGAGTGCTCAGGACTTTTGGGAAGCCTGTAGCCTCAGCACGAGGTTTCTTTGTTTACCTTTTGCTTTTCGGGGCTTTGGGGAGTTGCAGAGCCTTCCGTTCGATCCAGCTGGTCGGCGGCTCTCCGCGGAGGCCCAGGGCATTGGCAGTTTGTCCTGGACTGCTGAGGCCTCGAGGGGGGCCTGTTTCACTTTATTTGCAAGGCTTGCAGAACTGTGGAGCCTTCCGATCAGCTCTTTGCTCTCTTGCATTGAGGGGAGTCACGTGGCTGGCATCCGCCATTTTGGTTTCGAGGCCTGTACTGCAGGGCCGGCGTTAGGGCCATAGGTTGATCGCCAGGTGGCTGGCGGTCTCCATTTTGGAATAAAAACTTATTACGCAGTTTATTTTCTCAACTTCTTTTGTCAGTAATGTCATGTGTCTGAGTAACGAAACACTTAAAAGGACTTTCAGGCATTTTTTCTCCTAAAAGCATTTATTAAGATTACAATACGTCAGCACAGCATGGTGGAATGCTTAGATCTGCTTCTCTTCCATTACGCATAACATTCCAAACATTTTCCACTCCCTTATTGTAGGGTCATGGTTCACATCTTCCAATCAACTT